>NW_010396943.1:41625-42115 GCF_000710305.1 Buceros rhinoceros silvestris | reverse complement strand
CGGCGAGAGGAAACACTACCTGCCGCTGTGGCACAACGAGGACCCCTACGGAGATGGGTGGATGGCGGACAAGCCCCCGGCGCAGGTGGACGTCGACGGGAAGCGGAGAGAAGGCGACTGCGGAGGAGGCGGGGGGGGTGGGAAGCGGCCCAGCGCGCGCTAGGGAGGCCTGAGCTAGAAGGCGACTGCGGAGGAGGCGGGGGGGGCGGGAAGCGGCCCAGAGCGCGCTAGGGAGGCCTGAGCTCCTGAAGCCGCCCAGAGGCGCCCAGAAGGGTGAGGGAGCGCGGTTGTTGCGTTGCTTGTGCAGCCGGACCGGGCTCCCCGGTCAGAAGTGAGCCTCCGCTTGCGTTAGGCACCGGTGCAGGTGCTGGAGGTGTCGCGGTTGTCGCAGAACTGTGGAATGCTTTGGGTTGGGTTGGAAGGGACCTTCAAAGTCATCTAGTCCGACCCCCCTGCAGTGCGCAGGGACATCTTCAACTAGAACAAGCAG
>NW_010396943.1:10377-41408 GCF_000710305.1 Buceros rhinoceros silvestris | reverse complement strand
GCATCTACCACCTCTCTGGGCAACCTGGGCAGTGTTCGTCCACCCTCAGTGTAAATAATTTTCTTCTTATATCTAGTCTAAATCTCCCCTCTTAGTTTAAAACCATCACCCCTTGTCCTCTTGCAACTGTTGCTAAAAAGTCTGCCCCCATCTTTTTTATAAGCCCCCTTTAAGTACAGAAGGCTGCAGTAAGGTTTCCCTGGAGCCTTCTGTTCGGCAGCCTCAACAACCCCAACTCTCTCAGCTCTTCTTCGTAGGAGAGCAGTTCATGTGTGCATGAGAGGGTTTTTTAAACTTTATGAAATGCTGACTGAAGGTGTGTGGCTGTGGTGCTTACACCCAGACTTCTGAGCTGTCAGAAACATCTGTTCCAGCAGTAGTCTCTTGGCTCGTCTGTGGGTCGGGATGCTCACACCTGGAAGCTGGCACCCAAAATGGGGTCAGCGTTGAGGGGCTTAGGCCAGTCCACGAAGCCTGGTGAGGAAGGAGGTACAAGTGTGATGCCCTTTTAGGCTAACACCTGCATCTTTTGTAGTAGCTCTTCTGCTCATCTGGCAATGCTTCTGTGTCATTTTAAATGTGTCATCTCTCAGTTAAAAGCAAAACAAAACTATGCTGTGGGCAGTTAGCTCAGAACAGGATTTCATAGTGAATAATATCAAATGAGCCTTTTTAGATGTTAGAAATAGTAAGAAAATACATGCGATGTCCTGGTCTGTGAACTTTATGCTTGAAAACTTAAATACTCAATTATGAATGCTCCTTTTTTTCTTTTTAACTTTAGTCTCAAGGGTAACTTCTCTTGGTCAGCTGGAAATGACCTGGAGAAGCAGATGTCGCTGCCATCCACTTCTCGTCAGAGTCCTGCATAAATCTAGACTAAGGTACTACGGAAAACCAGAGAAAAAAGTGGATATGCCTTATCAGGTAAAGAGGGATAAATACAGAGGTTAACACTCGAGCAGATAGCTGTAGAGTCATTTGCAAATCAATGTTCCCATATAGTAAGCACATAAAGTTCAGATTTGCGTTGTAGCTACTTTGTGTTAAAAATGTTGTCTTTGCAAAAATGCTGAGCCCTTCAGAGTAGGAAATTGTGAATTCAGTGATCCTATGTACAAACTTTAGGTGTTTGTCTCTATACTATAGTTGAGCTTTCTGTGAAGAAAAATATTTGGAGTTTTAGTAGCTTAACAGCTGAAATGTTTCTAGTCTCAGGCTTTGGAAGTTGGAGTGAGTCTATCTTGTCAAAAAAAAAAAAGGCAAATAAATTTTAGGAGTTTGTACCCCCTGATTCTCGCACCTGGTGACTTCCAGATCGCTTGTTTTACTGTAGAGTTCTTAATGATTTTCCTAATATGTTTTCCTAATATGTTGTGATATTTTTTTGTGTAGAGCTTCTTGTAAATGCAGACAGGAGGTGTGGAGGGTTGGTCCCAGCCAGCATCAGAACTCACGAGCTGGTCATTTCTCTCCTCTGCCCTCTCCTGGGGTGTGGGGGAGAAAATTGGAAGAGAAAAAGTAAGGGAAGACCCATGGGTTGAGATAAAGATTGTTTAGTGAAGAGGTAAAGGAAAGAGGGGGGCAAAAAAAGGCAAACAAGTGATGCAAAGAGAATTACCACCTCAACAATGCGCAACCAGTCTCTGGACACTGGGAACTTTGGGAAGCCTAGCAGCCCGTTTTATATTTGAGCATGATGTTACACAGCACGGAATGTGCTCTGGGTCAATTCAGCTCTCTCGGCTGTGTCCCCTCCCAGCCTCTTGCCTATCCTGAGCTTGCTCACTGGTGTGGCAGAGTGAGAAACAGAGAAAGACCTTGACAGGGTGTTATTAGATAAAAAACAGTGGGATAACAAAAGATTCCCTGATATAATGGTTTGCTTTCAAGGATGCACAGTTCATGGCTAATTTGGAATGTTAGAATGAACTAACAAGTGTTAATTTGTATAATCTCTGTATTGAACTGGGAGTAAGGAAAAGAGAGTTTTGGGAGCAGCAAGGGAGAAAAGCCTGTAAGGTGTGAGTTCTGTTCCAGAATGGCGATGTACTGAAGAGAGCGGATGGTAGTGTCAGCAAACGCAGATTGTAGTTTGAGGCTGATGACTGGATAAAGTGAAGCATTTTGATAAAGCTGAGATTTTTTTTCGAAGGATTGCTACCTTTTAAGAGCATTATAAAAGTGTTTAAAAATCTTTTTCAGTGCTCAGCAATCTGCTCAGTTATAGGTGCAAAGTTCACCCAGTATAAAAAAAAACCCAAACAAAACTCAGGTAGAAATCTTTGTAATGAGAAAAACCTCAATGAGAAGATAGTGTTTTGCAGTGCAGATTGTTTTCTGCATTTTCTGTTTTGCTGAAAATCGCATTTGTGTTTTGATCAAGAGTGTTTAGCAAATGGTCCTGTCACATTTCAACTTCTTGTCATGGATATTTTGAAGTGTTATTCTAAACAGACCATTCTTTCTGCTAGAGAAGAGTCTTTTCAGTATTGCTTCTTGTGCACAGTATTTCCCCAACCTCCTCCAAAAACCATAGAGTGAAACGGTCATCACCTACTGTTACTGAGCACTGGAAAGAGAAGAGTTTGGGCTGGGGGAGTTGTGGAAGAATTCTTCTGTGGAAATTAGGGATTTCTTCAACTCTGGTATTCAGTACAAGTTTTGGTACATACCCTGTATGCACTTGTAATCATCAGAGAAATTGTTTGTCAGCCGAGTAGCTGATGCATTATCCAAAATACCAGAGTGATGACAAATAAAATGTGAGTGTATTTTGTCTCTCTTTTTTTTTTTTTTCCAGGCCTATTTTGAAGTTGCTGATGGTTCAGGCATGATGTCAATGGTTTTGTGGAATTCATTATGTCCCGAATGGTACAACAGTATAAAGGTTGGCACGGTGCTGCTTCTTGAACAGTATGCTATCAAAACCAGTTACCCATTTAAAACACAGCCAACCCCAGGGGATTCACAGATGAAGAGATTTGCTACAATTGGTTAAGTATTGCAGAAACCTCTTTTGATTCGATGTAATAGAGCTGTAAAGAGGTAGCTCTTCGCAGAAGTGAAATAGAAAGTGATCCATTGCTGAGACTAATTTATAAGGTATATAGCCAGAAATATTAGCTCTGAAAGGTCTCTTGGAATCCAAATTCTTATTGTTCCTTGTTTATATTTGGATCATGTCTACAAAGTTTATTGAGACAATTAATTAAAACCTATATCTAAAAATAAATAAATAAAAAACTAATCCCTGATTTCAAGTACCGGGGTCATAAAGACAGACCTCTGGTACTGAATTTTCATCTGATTCTACTTTCTGGTCAATAGTACAGATATTGTTTGTGCACTACTCACCCCTTCTTCCAACATTATCGCCTGATCTGATTGAGATTTCAGTGTATGTGGTCGAGGCCCAGAGTATCTGCAAAGCTCCGCTGCGTAAGAAGTTGCATTGCTGACTGCTGTCTGTGCTGAAACAGCAGCACCGTGCGAGTGCCTATAGGGAGAATGTTCCTTGACTGTGAGAAAGTACTTTCTTACTTGCAGTTGTTGAATGTGGCAGATATTGAGAGGAGCTCTGCTACAGAAATACAAGTGCTGCAATATAACAGGAGCAGCCTTTTCAAACTGGATTGGGGCAGCTTTCTTTTTTTTCCTCTCCTACTTCAATTGAACATGAGTCCTTTCCCCTTTTGTGCTTTTATACTCAGAATGACAGCCAACATTTAGAAAATTCAAGTAACTTCCTTGAAACAAGGAAATGCAAGTGTTAGCAAAGGTTGACGTATATTTAACTTACTAATGCTGACAGTTTCCTAATGCAGTCGCTACAGTGCACAAAAATAAACCATCTGGTAGAAGCGGTGTATTCTCTGCCTAACGTACCTTCGCCTTAAAACCAGATCTTAATGTCTGAAGTGTTTGTGATGAGTTGGCAGGAGAGAGAAATGTTTAGCCAGGAATGGAAGTTTGTGAAGGAAGCTGCTGATAATTACAAGCCAGCTCTGAAAACAATTACAGTTGCCACAAACCTTTCTATGGGAAAAGACAGAATAAAATATGCCATCCGAGCTGGCTTTCTGTATGGGCAAATATCACTTCATTCGTGCTGCACTACTGATTTTTGCAGCCCTGATTGGGGTGGAAATGTTAACAAAGAGATCAAAATGGAAAACCAGGCCAGTGGGCTGTAGGTGGTAATAGATGGGCAATGGAAGAGTTAAAAGTCAGTCTGTAGTAAAGTGCTATGTGGCGTATTTTCAGACCACAGATAAACTTTAGACGTTACTAATCTTCAGTTCATATCAATGTATGTACGGTACCTTGTTTCTTTTCCCAGTACAAAGCTCAGAATTTTATTTTAATATGAACTTACAAAGCATGTAATACTATGCATTGATAGATGTTTTGCCCATATGTACTGTAGTAAGAGAGTCTAAAGAGAATGGGTTATTAAAAAAAATTTCTAGAACAGTTACAAAAATGATTTTATGCAACGCCTGGTGCATGGTTGCATTTTTATTTTGTTCAGATGAAGTGAAATTTAAAGTCTTGCTCATTACTCCATTAATATAAATACCTCTGTTTATGCTCATTATGGGACAGTATTTCATTTTTTTTTAAGCCTGCACAAGTGCTCCAAAAGTTCTTCAGCTAGTTAAAGCAAACAATTTCCCTGAATTGCTTCAGTAACAATTCCTTTTTTCATCATCTATTTCCAATTTGTACTTCCATCAAATCCCAACTTTGCAGTGTTTCCTTACAACCTGTAAGCCTGTAAATGTTGTAGAATGTACCTGGAGGGTTGACAGGGCCACTAGGGAAAGGCCTGTCGGGATTAAGGGTCTTGCAAGACAGTTTGCTTCTGGCGTATTCTTAGCTTTCTGTGAAGCGAGCTCTGTGCTGCTTCTGTTTGCTGCTGCAGCACTGTATGACATGCTGAGAGCTGAGTTTCAGAGCCTGAAACCCTCGGAACTTAAATAGTACCAACACCTTGAATGCCACTTCTAGGCAGTGTGTGCATTTCACAGATCACTGCGTGTGTGTGGTACTGATGGAAACTGCTGTTACCAATAGCCTGGGCTGACCTTGGCTTCTGAATCATCTTGGGGTATAGTTCCGAGTTGAGTATGTGACTTTCATCTAGCCTCTCTCAAAATGACAGAACAATTGAAACGTAGTTTTGATGCATGGGCAAGTTTTGTTTTCAGAAATTTTCTCTGAGATGATGTCCTGAAACATCATATGCAAAACCATGGTTGTTCTCCAAATACATTACTAGAAAGCAGCAGCCAAGAGCAAATTCTGAAGTAGTGGGTCTGATCTCAAGTAAAACAGCTTCCTACAGTTGCACCGCTCGGGTAAGGGGCTGGATATAATTATATTGACAACTGTCTACATTATTTATACCTATTTAATTATTCTCTGTGTGCATTATTTGAATAATCCCTTGCCCAAACCCAAGCATGTTGTAGAAACTTCATCAAGATGTGTCTTTTTCATACCAGCAAGATTAGTCTTGCTATGAGAGAGACGATAGTGAAGCACCTTGTACGCTCTAGATGCTGAAGCCATTCCTCCTGCCTTTTTTAGCTGGTTGCAGAACCCCTCTCTTCCCCCAGTGCTCCACTGTGTGTGTTATTCAGCATCTAAACAGTCTGCTTAATAAAGTAAATTTTTCAGGTGCTCTAGAATAGACATGAGAAGACCTTTTGTTTCCCTCCATGGCCATGGAGTGTTTCTATCACATTAATAACTCCCTGAACTCGTGTCAGATGTGGAGGTTCCCTCTGCTACCTCTGTCTTCTCTTTTACTTAATTGTCTGCAAGTCCATTTTAGATCTTAGTGACACTGGAGGATGAAGCTAAAAGTACTTTCTATCTGATCAGTACTGATTTAGTTTCTCTTGCTGGATTTTAAAGTATCTGGCTGGATCAGACTGATTAGCTCAGGAGAGGGAATTGGA
The DNA here is from genome assembly GCF_000710305.1 of Buceros rhinoceros silvestris. Taxonomy (NCBI): domain Eukaryota; kingdom Metazoa; phylum Chordata; class Aves; order Bucerotiformes; family Bucerotidae; genus Buceros; species Buceros rhinoceros. The sequence continues at coordinate 35,439 of NW_010396943.1, read as the reverse complement.
AAGTTTAACTTTGCTCTCATTATAAAATCGTGTGGCTGAATGCCATACCTGAATTCCTTCCTTTATTTTGATGAAAACAGAAAGTCAGAGGAATTGAATAGCAATTTCACAAGCAGTGAGACAAAGTTGGAATATTTCATTTAAGAAACTTGGTCCTGGATTTTTTGTGGGGGAGGTTTTGGTTTGGTTTTTTTTTTATATTTGAATTCATTACTTAAATGTTACTTTTTTTTTTCTTTGTCAGAAATCAGCCTTAATGTTCGAGACCCTCCTACTAAAATAAGTATTATTCCAGAAGAAATAGTTAAGCCAGAGTGGGGATTACCTGAAGTTAGATACCGGTTTATCACAAGGTAAAATAGAATTTTGTTGGTTGTCAAGCTGGAACTTAAATTTCACTACATTACACTGAATGCTAATTGGAAATGTTTTTTGGAAGGTTTCTGAGAAAGCTTTATGTTTTGTTATTAAGAGATACTCACAGTTTTGTTCTGTTTTGGTTTTAGGTCGGAACTGGATGACTTACCGAACAATCATACCTGTGATGTGATTGGTCTTGTGACATTTGTAGGAAGGGCTGAACGAGCAAGAAAGAGAGGTTTTTCTATAAATGTGACTTCTGGAATTTATCAAACCATTTTTAACTTTCTGAATAAATGCTTATACATTTTTCTTAATATTTTCTTGTAGAATGTGGTGAAGACTTCTGGCTTTATCGTTGGGCACATGCCATTGATGGGACCTCAGACCAACCATTCATACTGGAATTATTTGCAACTTCTCAGCCGGATGTGTTTGAGCACATTCATCCAAGTATTCATCTCTCTATACTACTTATTAATCATTACTTACAGTGGTTTTCTAGTTGATTGCTCATTTAAAATTCCGAGTGTTGTTGCCACTGAATAAAAAATTGCCATAGCTTTTCTCCTCAAACAAAAAATAGATAATCAGAAGTTAAAACCAAATAGTTTGGGTATTTGAAACCCTTCAAATACTGCAATCTGCCACTTAGACTAAAGAAATAGGTGAACCAGGGACTCAGCCAATCTTACTGATTTCAAGCAAAAATTTAAGTGAAGCACCTACAGAAACATCCTTTGCATCCAGGGCAAATCAAGGTGGCAGCTGGTCAGATCTGTTACTCCTTTTGCCCTGTAAATAAGTATTTTTTTTTTTTTATAAAGAGGAATAATTTAAGAGGATTGGAGGAAGGGAGAGGTGAAAGTGGAAAAGCTTAATTTCTTCGAATAATTATTTTTTGGCTAACCAGCAGATTATCATCCAGCTGTGTTAGTTATTGCAGGTGAGCTAGAGAATGATATATTTCAAATAGGGGAATCCTTAATTAAGGATTTAAAGAGAACTTTAAATTTAATTTCTTCTTGCGTTCTTTCTCTTCTTCAAGCACTCATCCTTCCATAACACTGGTTGGTGTCGCATGCGTTTTTTATATCATGTGATGCAGGACCAGCTGCACAACCCTGTTAAGATTATGGATGCATTCATCCTGAGTGTTCTGGGGAAATGGCAAAGAATGACATTCCAGTGTTTAACTGAGATATTACAAAAGAGCGAGTTTGTACTCTGATTAGAAGTTTTGCAGTGGCATGTCATGATTTCTTGTGCTTTTCATGGTTTTATACTTTTTATCTTTATGAAACACAGCCCTCTAATATTGGTATTTTTACTGTTTGTTTTATTGATAGCCTACTCGGTGAAGTATGTCATGTTTTAGTCCTGATAAGTATGCTGAAATTTCCTTGCACAGTTATTAAGTTGAAAATTTAATTCTATCTCCGTATTGTAATTTATACCAGAGAGTCAACAGATGCTGAAGCATGTGCAGGGTCAAGAACTAAAATGTCTTGTTTTGAGCACTTAATAAAATTAATCCTGCGTGTGTCAGTCTTGACATTCTAAAACTGATGAGATATCAGGAAAAAAACTGAAGGGTTTGTTTTTTTTTTTTCCCCAGTGACGTATTTGGTGTGTACACAGATGAGAGTGGTACGGGACCTCACGGAGAATCCTTCCAGCACAATTTACCTTACGACTTCAAATGAAAGTCAGATATTCATTACAGGTAACTTACACTAGTTGTAGTTTTCTGTAGTTCTCATTTCTTTGGTAAGGATATTTTTGTTTTACAACAAAATAATCAGTGCACAGTATTAGTTTCCCTGTCAGAAACTACTTTGAGTTAATAACGAAATACCATTGCCAAAAGAAAAAGGCAGACTGCATTCTCGTGAGGCATTAATGGGTGTAGCTTATGAAAAGTACCAAATATCACTAACTTAAGTCATCTGTTTACTCATCCTTTCAGAATCAATTTTAATCCTTGATAGTGTAGCAATATAGATTGCTACTTCCTTAAAAACGTTAAAAAGCACTTGCAGCTTTTCTGGCTTACAGTTTTCTTTAGTACAAAAACCAAAATAAAATTAAAAAGGGTACAGTTGTCCTAAATTTATCTTAGCTAGTCTTTTTCACCCAATACTTGGAGAGCTATTATGTTTCATCTCTCCCAGTGTGCAGGCCCTTACGCAGACGATGTGGGGATGCACATTTTAAGGGATGTGGTGCTGGGCTGCACTGAAGGAGCATTCCCTCTGCGTAGTCTCATTTTAATACTCCCATCTTAGATTGTCTCGTTTGAACGCTCCCTTCTGCAGTTACAGTGCTCTTTATGGTCCTGTGCTACTGTACCTAGATACCACCATCAGCATGTCACGGGCAGGACCTGGCACAGCTCTTTATAGTCCATTTCCTCTTGAGTCAGGAGGCATATTATAGCAGTGTTGCAGGTGAGTGAGGTACTGGCCAAACTGCAAGGGAGTATGAGATGCTATAGGTGTATCTTTCCTGTGCTTATCCAGCTCATTTCTTCAGTGTTCCTAATGTGTCGGTCACCCAGGCTGAATCTTTCCTCTGACAAGTAAGAATAGAGAAAAATATATGCTAAAAAAGTACCTGAACGTGGTCAGTTCTATACATGTGGTCTTTCCCAACAAGCTAGATAGGGTGTTTTGTGCTTAGTTGGACTAGCAAAGCAAGTTAGTCTTTTTGTTAATAGATTTCTAATGATTTAATTCACTTCTAAGTTAATTTTTTAGAGGCTGTGGTTTTCTCCTTTGCTTAATTTTCTGATTAAATACTTAGGCTTTCCCCTGCCCTAGTTTCAGTTCATTTTATGTCTTTTTGGGTCCTGAATGAGAACTGCAGCTGGAGATGGCAAACCATTGGATAAGATCTATTTCAGTTCATAGGTTAGACACAGACCTGGTCAGATGACGATTTATTTGATAGAACTGGTAGTTAGTCCATATCTCAATATTAAATCAGCCAGCAATGAATACATGCCTTGCCAGTTGCCTGTTAGTAACAATCTTTGCTGAACTCTGGGAAGATGATTTATCTGCTCTTTCCTGCCAATAAAACAATTTCTGATCATTTTATTGTTTTTAATGCTCATCTGAGAAAGTATTCTAGTAGCATTTTTGTTAGTGATTTTATTTATTACTAAACATTTGTCTTAGCTTTCAGTGTCAAATACAAGTGTTAGTCAAGGAATTCAAGATATTAATTTCATAAAACACTGCTGGCTAGTGGAAAGAGGTCTTTTGTATGCTCTAGTCAAATCCTTCTTAATCTTTATTTTCTCCTCAGTGTTCAGGAATAGTTTCAAGATGAGAACAAATGACAGTAACCTGCTTTGGTTTTGATACCTGATCATTTTTGTTTTTAAAGGGTGGCACAAGGGCCAGCCATACACCAAGGATACCAAAGTCAAAAACTTCATTCAGTGGACTAAAACACAAAACGAAGCTGATCAGATGAAGAAAACTGTCATTGGTGGCTATTATCCTTTTCCACGACCTCCAAATAACTTTCTGAAATATTGTAAAAACAATAAAGGTATCATACCACCAAATATCTTTAAGACTTATAGCCGTTTTCAGTTCCGTCTGAAACTATTAGTGATTACACAAATTTGTAATGTCATTTAAACAAAACTCCTTCATGACTCCATGTACCACGGGCTAAATTCTCATCTTACAGAAAGTATCACGGCACCATTAGCTGCAGAACTGTTGCAGCTCACATGAGATACAGATCTGGCCAGAAGTTTTACTCTGAATATTCTGCTAAATCAGAATTAAGGAGACTTATACTGAAGAATACAGTGAATTCCACATGTCACCTGAAACAGAAATTGTGGTATCTGATAATGCATTCTAAAAGATGCTTGTGAGTTAAAGTTTGTTAATTTTTTTTCCATGTAATGTGAATAACTAAAGGATTTACAATTCTTCAAAAATATAAATTTAAATCAATTTAATATTTAGTAACATTTTCTTTTGAGTTTTGCATTCAGACATTTTGATACTGTATTTCTTTAAAACTTGTTTATGGAAATTTCTTTTTTGCAGTTGAATCAGTCTTGAAAGCCATAGGTGAAATGGGGAAAGAGATTGAAGACCTGCACTACAGAGAACACAAGCGCATTGCCGTTCAGGGCATAATTAGTGCCATAAGATACGTCGGCTGTAGCGGTGCTGCTGAAGAAGGCTCAGGAGTGGAACTTCAGGTACGGTGTCTGAGAGTTAGTTAATGCTCTAGCACTAAACTCTGATTGTAATGAGAACGGAGAATTTTGCATTTGAGTTTAGAACCTGGTTTCATTGTCTCTCCATTAATTTCATTTGCTATTTTGAGAGCAAAATTTTTGAAAGTCATAATTTAAAACTTCTTAAAAAGCAATGATTCTGTGCTTTTCTGAAAGTGTCATGACAGTCCTCTGTAAAACTATGGTCCTCTTTAGAAGTTACCAGTCTGACCCACTGGATAACCTAATGTAAATCAGAGAATGGGTGAGGCAACTACTGCAACATGCTCACTGCCACTCTCCAGAGAGAATTTATCTTATTAATATGATTAGAAGGTATTTTGTGCTAGGCACAATGTGACTTTCAGAAGGTAGGTAAATTTTCCCATCCCTTTGAAAGTTACCTTAAAACTTGCAGTTTTTTGAGCTGAAGCAATAGCTTTAAGTGCTTTGAAACTTTTCAACAATTAACTGTTGTTGCAGCAAGGTACTTCTCAGTCTCTTGAAAGTTCTGCTGTGTCCAAAGAAGACTGTGTTCACAAGGGAAAAACTACCAACCTTCAAAATAAAGAAGTTAAGTCTTTTCTGGGACCACGTGGCACTCGTAGAAGACAACATCAGCGCCAAGCTCCACCATCAAAAAAGAGTCCAGTCAAGAGAAAGAGTCCACACAGATCAAATACAGACGCAGAACAGTAAGCTCTCTTCCTAAATATGTAATGGATCTTCTAAAAAGTGTTTCTAGAAATCAGTTCAGAGCCCAAGCCACAGAAAGCTTTAAAAGCTTAATTGAAGTTTATTCTTTACAAGGTAGTGAGGTACTTTTCCTGGCATCACATGATGACAGTTGCACTGCTCAGGCCAGTGGAGCATTGATTAAAGCAGGTTTGCAATGCTCACTTCTGATTAGTACTTGTGCTACTGTGGTGTTAATCTCGCAGGTTTGAAATAAAAGTAGTTAATACTTGAACCATATATAGTTCAGTGACATAGCCATGAAACAAGCAACAGAGCAAGGTGAGGAAGTGAGATTTCTTCACTGAAAATGCGGAATCAGGATCTTGATACACCCATTTCTTAATTTCAAACATACCTTATTTTTTTCTTTCTGGTTAATGGAATGTACTGCACGTAGCTGTAACTCGCTGTCAGAAAGGCAAGTAGATGGTGATCATGCACTAACCTAAAAGCTCAAAATAACATCTAACACTATGGATCTGCTTGTAATGGGATTTCATGAAATTGTATTGCGTCTGGTCAGACACAGACAAAGGATATCAGTCCGATGTAAGAAAATGGAATAAACAAAGTGGTTTGTCTGATTCAACCATATTAGATTCAAAGTAAATTGTCTGCTTGTGTAAGATTGCCCTTTGTTACAAGGTTTGTGCAAAATCTGCTGTACCTGTACTTAGTATTAAAGTCCTGGTGCACGCATTCACAGACTTAGTGTTGCAAATCTCCAGCCAGTCACATCTTTTTTTTTTTTTTTTTTTTTTTTTTTTTTTTTTTTTTTTTTTTTTTTTTTTGCAGTAGTGGATTTCTCGTGCTGTAAAGGGTATATTTTTCTTCTCAACTTTTCACATCCAAAAGTCATAATGAAGGAAGAGGGTGGATATTCGGAATATTTTAAGGGAATATGAGATGATAGGATTGATGAGATAGTTAGGATTGAAAACGTAAGACTAGAAGTGCTGGTGAATAGAAGTTCTGTACTGGCAGAGTTACAGAAAACTCGTTAGTGGATTTCAGTTCTGTAAGAAAAATTCCAACATTTGAGTGTCTTACGTTAGTTCTGCTTGAAAAAATTGCATGCATGTTTTTCACTTTGTGTATTTCCATTTCATTAAATACTGTAAAATAATGGTGAATTTCCTACTTTAAGGGGAAGTGCATCTGCTATTCCTATATCACCTTACACCTATTTCACACGGTCTAGAAGAAGAGAATTAGGGTAAGTCTTGTGAAGTTAATTATGTAAAATAATTGCAATGATCAAACAAAGATACTTGAAATGAAACTTTTACTTGTCAAGAATCTGTATGGAAGTGAAATGAAAGAACACATCAGGGTAAAGTTTAATATTTCCTATTCAGTTCCTCTGCACTGATCCTAGTTCAAATATATTGGATTATTTTATTCTGAAACATAATTTTGAATGTGTTATTAAACATATTAAACATGGTTGAGCCATACATCATCCTTGATGCTACAGAGGTGTAAGTATAGTTGTCCCTGACAAGCCAGTTGGTTCCTTCTGCTACCCACCACTCAAAAGTCTTTATTGAATTTGGTTTGGATACAGAGAAGGATTTTTTTTTTTTTTTAAAACAATCGAGATAAGAATTTCAAATCCAGAGTCCTGACAAGTCCAGAACATAATGAAATAGCTACAAATGGGAAATTTTTAAGAAAACTGAACAAGTTTGTTATTTGCAAAACTGAGGTAAAAAGCTTCCTGCAGTTTGTTTAAGGTCCCAAAATTCTTGTTGTTTGTTCCAAACACAGCTCAGGTAACTTGAATGTTTGAACTCTTTGCTGTCAGTACCTTTGGATGTTCGGGTGATTTGGGCTTGTGTCATAACCCTTCTGTTGCTTTCTTCGTTTACTTTTAGCACCTCTTCCCTCCTCCTTAAGACAAAGATCCTAGTGCTAGGGATATAGCAACGCTAGTAATGATGGAGTTGATCATAAGTTGTTGACCATTCTGCCATTCCACCATTCCTTTTTTTCTTGAAAAACATTTATTGGAAGCTGATTTGCAAAAACTTTTTCTGGGGGATAAATGAGGCCTTTTTGAGGCCACCTCTGGTCCTCTTGGTAGATACTGCATTTTCTAGGGGAAATGGTTGCCTGGCTGTACAACCCGTTTATTAAAAATGTGGCTCCTGGCTTTAATGCTGCATCTCTGCTGATGGTGCAGGACTTTGGAGGGGCTCGTGGCACAAATCCATAGGAAAATTAGGAGGGTTTTTGAAATGTGAGGAATGCTGTTCCCTTTTGCTTCTTGAAAAATGTTCCATTTTTTCTTGGGGTTGGTGGGTGGGAAGTATGTTTTCTCCCCATTTCTTAAAGGTGAAACAAAAAGTTAAGGCATGTTTGCTTTGTTCTCTGCTTTTCTCAATCTGCTACTCTCCTCGCTACCTGTGAGCCCACTCTATGGCATTAGTGCTAGAACTCCAACTAAAGGAGGATAAAGTCTGTGTTGGATTATGGAAAGCTGTTTCACTCTATATAATTAAAAGGTAACTTTGTGTATTTCTGTAATTAACTATAAGGTTGTGCTGAATTCTCCAAATTGCAAAAGAAAATCAGGATGTGAGCCTGACATACCTTAAAATTGCGTGGTTTTCTGTTCTGTTGCTTTGAAGTAGCAGAATGTCAGCTGTCACCAAAATCTTCCAATATGTTGATGAAATAAACAGTAGAGACCTATTTTGCAGTACATAGTCTATCTTAGATTATTTTGTGTCAAGTATTTCGTACAATTTTTCAGCATGTGGTTGCATTTTTTAAGCTTTTCTTGTTTTTAAACAGTAAAATCTTATTTTAAGGCTCTTTTTTGACAACCTCAGTTCCTACATTTCTGAGGTAACAGTTATCTGATTATTAAGGGTTTCAGAAAGGACAAGGTAAACGGAAATTGGTTTATTTAACATTATTTTTGATACTTACATCCTTTCTAGTATACATTCCATATAAATATACTGCTAAGCATTTTGTATACCCCAAAGTTGTTTAATTTATAGTTTATTGTGAATGGGGAAAGATCAGGTATTTCAGAAAGGCTTATTTTTATATGGAAGTGAGAAAAACCACAGTAGTTTTCTTAGCATGTTAAACTTTAAGTTTGCCATGGAGTTGCTAGGGCACTATATGCTCACATTCTACGCTGCTTGAAAGTAACTTCTGCTTCGCTCCTTGCAGTTTTGCTTCTAAATGTTTGTACCCTTTTCTCTTTTCTCCCCTCCCCTGTGATAAGAGCTGAGGGATGGAGATTCTATAATGTCGGTAAATTCAGCTTGAGGTTTGCGTGACTGAAAGCTTCCCAGAATTCGATGTTTCCTTCATACCCTTTTTTCACAATAATTGGAATTTTTCAGGGAGATATTGGTAAATATCAACAATCAAGTTGTGCAGATTTGTCAAATTCATGTAGAATGCTGTTTGGTTTCTGTTACTTGCCATGGTAGATGTGTGTACCGTAATGGTCTCATGACAGTTGGGTTGATTTCTAACCCATCTCTAAAACAAGGTTTTTACCAGTTATATCAGTGAGTGGGGTGAATTGTGGTTTTCAGGCACTTTAATTCCTTGCATCATTTGGGCATAGCTGCACGTTGTAACTATTTTCTTTCTTAATTTTATTTATCATGTTTAGTCCCAGTGCTTACAAAATAAATGTGAAGCACAAGATAACGTTTATTTTCCCAGTACTTTCTAAAAGTATTCATCTGCCACCTGTTTTGATTGATGTAATTTTTGTTGACAGTACTTTAACGTAAAATGACTGAAAAGGGAGCGAATACTAGTGCATGTGGAAATACCGAATAAAGGCTCTTTTGCAGGTGGGCATCTGTGAAAAGGGGATCTGCAGAATGTAGGCTGGGAAGAGCAAACATGGTGTGGCACAAGTTCTCCTTTAAAAAATGTGGGTGTTCTGGTGTACAATAGCCATAACGTAATGCAGAATTGCAATAAACAGAAGAATTTGGGTTATATCAGGTGGCTTGCAGATACAGTGGTTGGCAAAGAAGATTGTAAACCATGTGTACGGACGAGGAGGTTTCCCTCACCAACCCAGCTCAAGTAATGCTGTACACACAGGCAGCACTAAGTGGTCCTGAAAGTAAGGTGTCAGGCAGGTAGGAGAGATCATCCCAGCTGCAGATCTGAGAAAGAAGTTGGGGAAAATTGTGACAGGTTGTTGTCATATTTTTCAGAGGCTCTACTAAGTCTAAATCAGAGCCTATTCACCTCCAAACCAGACAGTTTTAAAAGAAAAAGAAACCATGATATCAGGATGTCAGGTGGATGGCTTGGTTTAATCCTCTGCTTTAATGAAGAGGGAAGCTGGCATGTACCTAACGTGACACGCTGATTTCTGAGCAAACCTTTCCTAACGTTGTGCTGGATTTTCATGTCTGTTGTTGAGACGTCTGAGTCTTGAAAGTGAGAATTAGTTTTCTGGGTGTTAATTTTGTAAATACTTTTGAAACTGTCTTCTAATGGCTTGAAAATGTATTAATATAGCTGGTATGTAAAAGTTGAGTTTCTGGTTATGCATACACAGTAATTACTTTCCATGATGGTTCTTGTAAAAGAAATCAATTACTGTTTTCCTGGAAACATTCTTTCACCTAGAATAATACCATAGGAAGCACAGTGAATTATCATTTTAGAAAGGGACAAACTTCACCAGAAAACACAAAAATACTACTGCATGAACTTAGATCTGGCAGTCTGGATGTATCCTTCTGAGGTTGCCCTAGAGCTTAAAATTTGAAGAATACTTTGGACTACAAAGTCACGTGGAAACACATACCAATTTTCATTTACGAACATTTTCAACACAACTCCGCTCAGAGGCTTGGGTGTGTGGTGGGAAGCAAGTAGGGTCCTGCTGTTTCAAAGTTCTCTATGTGGCAGCTTTTTTTGTTTATAAAATTGGGTGGCTGATACCTCTGTTGCACAGTTTGTGTTGTGAGAGTGAGGATGCTTTTGTGCCTAGAGCTGGAGATCACAAGAAGGTCGCTCCAGTACTTGGCTCACACCACGGTGACGGTGCATTGTGTAAAACGTACTTTCGTACTCAAAACCCACGATGTATTTACTTCTGTCTTGTCACTAGCTTTTTAGATATTTTCTGTTTGTTATGAAACATTGATATGACATTTTCAAGACACATCCTAGTATGAAACGGGAAAAATTTGAAAAACCAGCCCTATAAATCCTTACAACTGAAACAGAGACATATGCACTGAACAGCATGTTCATCTTTGGTGCCTTTTTTGCTGTCTGCATATTGTCCCTGTGTATTTGCAGTTACAGTATTTTATTAGTAACTACTTTGGTAGAATTTTAATCATACGTAACAAAGTCTTGCCTGTGACTCAGTTGTTCATGATGCAAGATAATCAAGATAGTATTTTTCCTAAGTTTATTCAGACATAGTGGTGAGTTTATAATAAGGGAAATGGAGCAAAGAAAGGAAGAAAGAAATGTACCTAAAAGCTTCTTTTACCATATTGTGGCTGCAGATTATCTGTTACATTTTGCTCCTGCGTAATATCCTAAGTCATTCATTACAGGTTGTTAGAGTGTAGTTGCTTGCCGGTTTATTTCAAAATTTCATGGTTAAAAATGGAAGTATTACAAAAATCTCATTTGCTGGATTGAGCCGATTGTTACAACAGGGTAGTATGTCCAAGGGGAAATATATATTGGAATTCCTTTATAGTTTGGGATCCTGGAGTGATGAACGGCTCCATTCACGGTTTGGTTTTGGCTGCTGATGTGGAGGTGCAGCAGCGTGCTCTGCAGCTCTGTTTTAGAGTTGAGACATAAACTTCTTGGCCACATGGGATGCGGAGCTTTGTGTCACAGATGCTATTTCCAGTACGTGCCCAGTAGAGGGCAACAAATACTGGTTTTTGAGTGTAAAATACTTTTCGTTTCTACTTCATGAAGAAATACAGCAGTTCTTGTCATCAGCTCTTCAGAACTGATTTACTGAGCATAGTAGGTCTCATTACGCCAAGCTGCTGTATTACAAGTCTCGTGATGAGAGACCAGGTACTAGTGCTCGCTCGTTCGATGTTGTGTCATTTGTCTTGTTGGAAATATGTCAAGGTTTGAACTTTTGCTGCATAGTGTTTGAAATTAAATAGGCTTTAAATATATATATACTGTAACTTTCTTTTTATAGTGAATTGCAACGAGAAGATTTTGCACAAGATAAAAACGGACAGGCTGTATCAGACAGTTTACAGTCCCGCACAGGTATGTTGCAAATAGTTGTTACCTTAACCTTAGGAGTTTTAAGCTACTTCTGTTGTCTGTTTTAGACCTGAAGAGAAGAGACATCCTTGTACCCCTTGTTTGTCAAGACAGCTCTTCTGTACGTCCGGCTGCATCAACCTCTAGGCAGCTGCTGTAGCAACATATTGTTAATGTCATTCTGCTCAGTTATGTCCCTGGTGTGTCCTAAAGGGTGGCTGGAAGGACAGCGCTGGACTGTTCCCCAGAATGGGGAATAAATTCTCCGTGTTGCTTTATACAAGTTTTAAGTTAGTTTTGTACCTCAGAAGCACGTGGCAACGTAAGACCTCACATTTTCTGTTGGCAGTTTTCTCGCTATAGTGATCTGCATGTGATAAAATTGTCCCCCTCTGGAAAGGCAGCTCCAAAGCCGTGTGAGGACCTAGTTAAAAAGACAAATACAAGATGTGGGGAGGAAATGGATGCAACATACAAGCTCGTAATAAGAAGGATGTTTGGTTTGGGGATTGCTCTAAGTTAATATTATTTTTTTCTTTCTTCCTCTGCAATTGAAAAATAAACTCATGTTCCATGCAGTTAGTTTCTTGATATTTATTTTTGAATGAAGAATGAAGTCTCATTTGTCTGTTGTCATTATGTGCAGCTTAGTCTGGTTTTTTTATTTCATGCAAATATTTTGACATGTTTTCCTCTTTTCAAAGCTGACTGAATAGACTGAGTCATGTAATTTCATCTAGAAGTTCATTTACTATTCACATCTGTCCCAGCATTAACATCTGCCGATTTACTTCTATCTCGCTGAATTATATATTATGTTGTCCATCCTTTTATTTTTGCAATGCAGCAGTTCATCTTAATTTAGTAAAGTCCGTGATAAGTTGTCTTTAGCCTTTCAATGATGATCTACTCCATTGTGCTGCTTTAAAGCGATAGAAATTACAGTGAATTTTCCAAATGTTTAATATATTAGGAGGCTGGAATGATGAGGAAACCTTCACATTGGAGAAAAAATAGTACAGGTAACTCTTTAAAGTGAAGTTTTATTCCAGAGAAAGAGCAGCCTCAGGTACTGTGTCAAGATCTGCTCTTCAGAGTAAGAGAATGTACCTGTAGGCAAGTTTGATATTTAATTACCTTGTTGGTTGATAGTCTTCGGTGAAATTTCTTGTTGCTTTTAAAGACAAGAAATCAGATTGAGTGTTCTCACCCGAAATGATTTTTACAGGAATTTCTGGTAGCTGCAGTGTTTATTGTGCTGTGGTGTTACCCTCTCTAGAATTGTTCAATGTTGTGTAGAACCCATAAAATTAATGCATATATGTGGTTTCAATGAGTTGTTTTAAAAAAAGAAGGAAGTATGAGATGTACAGTGAAATACCTGCCTCAGTTTTAACTGTAGTAAAAAAACTTGTTAGATGCTTATTTCAATAAATTTATTTAGATATTTATGTGTAAAATAAAAATATATTTAGTTACTTTTATTTTTAAATTACAGTATAATTTACACTGATATTTCCTCACTGCATGTGAAACCCTATTTTGCTAAACAAGCCAACTAATTGTGTGTGTGTCCAAGTGAACACTCTCCTATGCTGTGTTCCTTCAGATTTTGAAGATACCTTTGTTTGCAATATTCTGAGATTGTGTACCAATTACATATCAGATGCTTATTTTTCCGTTTACTGATATTTAGGTCGTACGTATCGTATAACATGGAAAAACGTTGCTCTAAGTTTCAATGTGTTGTTACCATGGTCTCAGGTAGAGCTGTTCGGGTTTTTGTGGAGTGCTTTTTTTTTTTTTTTTAAATCCTAGCAGGGGAAACTGCTTTAGAAACTATTTATGAGAACATGAAATCCACCCCCCACCCCCCCTTTATAGCAAGGTATTAGCAGTTCTGGCACTTCTGTTTCTTAGCAGCTCCGTATCATATCAGCCTGCATCAAAATAACACTTTTTGAAAAGTCATTGGGTACATGTACGGGAAGACCAGATAGATATCTCCAAACCGAAGTATCAGGGTGGGGGTGGAACTTCATTTACTCCAGATACTATTTTTTGCAAGAGGTGTAAAGGAAGAGTAAAAGGTTGCAGTCAGTGCTGTAGGATAACACAAAATGTAACTGTAAAGAAGGAATGCACTGACTCACATTTACTAACAAAAGCGTTGGCAAGGAAGAAACTTTATAGTAACGGCGTAGGCTGATGATTAACTTCTAATATTTTTCAAGAAAAAAGTCTGCTCTGTACAGTTATTACACAGTAGATTTCAAAAAAGTCCTTCTGCTAACTGGTCTCAAAATAGGTTTAATCTCGATTGATTTTTATGGGATGTCATGTGATGAAATGCTCACCTCAGCCATTTTTATGTTTTTGATCGGTTTGAAGACAGTAGTCTTTGCTGCCTTGTGGCTCTCTGTATCTAGAGGAGTTCGAACATTTGCTTTATTAAGTGCGGTCAGATTGTTAAAGGTTTCAGGATCTTATTGTTTAAATAACCAGTGGTGGCTGTTTCTACCGTGCTGCCCTAATTACCCATCTGTTTATGCTCAGTTAATAATGAGCGTACAAGTAGGACACACAAATTACAGCACCAGTGGTATATGGGAGGAGAAAAGTAAAGTCGTGATTGACTTTTTGGAAAGAGAAAGGGTTTTTTTAATCCCACTGCTTACATTTGGAAACTTTTTTGTGCTTTATTTTCCTACTGTGTGCTATTAAATGGTGAGAAAAAACATTTCTTCATGTAGCAGCTTTCATGCACCCATTTACCTTGTATGATGAATTCCAGTTCTGTGAGAAGAATCCTGCAGACAGCTTTATGCAATCCAGAGCACACTTTGAATTTCCATATTAGTGTCAATTTTCTTTAAATTCACTGTCCTTTGTTGTTTGATTCAATGCAGCAGGACTCTTCTTTCCTTTGTTGAATGTTCCTACATATATTGTATCAAGTTCCTGTGTGTACATGCTTCTTTCTGCAGTTCTTGAAGATCCTCGTACTCCATCATAGCAGTTACAACACTAAAAAGAAGTGAAAAAAAAAGTGTATGTTCACAGAGAAATGTTGGGGTGGATAAAACACCCAGTTCAGAAAGCTACTTGGTGAGAAGTTGTTTGACAGGAGATGGAGGAGATGCAGGGCTGTACTGGGAATGCTTTGAAATGAGCTTTCTGAGGAGCTCAAAAGGTGGGGTGTAACTCCTGCCTTCACAATTGGAAGTGAAGGCTATATGAGCTTTTACCATGAACGATCCTCCGGTGACAGGTAATAGGAAAGAACGGAGCTATCGCTGACTGTGCAGGAAGCGATTTTGAGTGTAGCTAGTCCTCAGTGTAAGCATATAGTTATTGTGCAAGGGGCGGAAAAGTTTACCTTCGCTTGTACCCATTTTAAACTTGTTTTTGTGGTTTCTGGCTGTTCATTAAACAAGTCACATGCCCTCCAAAAACAAACGGCAATGCTGCACTTCACGTGGTGAAATAAGTCTTTTTATTACAAGTCTACCCTCTAAGATTACCAGTTTACTCATGTTCCAACCCTAACTTAATTAACTGAGTTGCATGTTTTGAACGTCCTGCTATGTCTTCATAATTGAAATGTTCTACTAATTGAAATACTCCTCATCTACCAGAGAGGTGATACAACTCTATGAGCATATAAGCAACTAAATATTTTCTGTGTTTATACCAGCCCAAGAAGAAATGAGTGATACACCTGAATCTGAAGAGACTGAAAGAACTTGGGATTCATGGCAGAGTGACCTGTGGGCACAAGTGAAAGACAAGTTAATGAAATATTTGCATCACAGCACAATTTTCCCAGAAAGCATCCCACGTAAATTTGATTATGTGCACAAAAATTTACTTATGCAACAGTACAACCTTCATGCAGCAGTGCACCAGCCAGAAGAAACCCGAACAGATAAAAATATCAGTGAGTTTAAAAGTGCTACTGGCCTTGGGTATTACGAAGTGACAGTTCTGGGTGAGTATTTGGTAGCTCGGCTTCTAAAAATGGTTAAGCAAGAGCAGTCTAGGATCTTAGCTCTTCGCTGTGTGGAGAGTGACTTGGAGGTTCGTTAGAAGCTCAAGGGATTTGTCTAAAGTAATCAGCTGATTCGGAGTACTTTTGGAAGTTAAAGTTTATTGACATTTTAGATTTTGGTTAGTCATGATTTAGGGTAATTACAGAAAGCTGTAATTCCCATTAAAAGTACCTTTAAATGACATGACTGCATATCTTGTTTCTAGAATAACTTTTTTTATGAGTGCAATTTTGTGTATAGATTTATGTGTACTGCGTGAGAACGTGTGTAGCCCTTAAGCTATTGATTACTACAGTTAGAAGTACGTCCTGTTCGCTGGTTCAGCCAGGCTGACATAATCGGGTAAATTACTCAACTGTGCTTGATTGTCAGCTGACTTCCCTGCCGGAGAGGTATTCATCAGTAACAAGTTGGTGTTTGTCAAAGGAAAAGGACAACTTTAAATGCTGCTTCTTCTCACTGGGTTGTTTTCTGAGTACTGTTGCTGCTAGAGCGCCTTTGTTCCATGCTGGAGAACGGAGGGCTGTGTTTGAGCCATGCTCACCAGCTGCTCTCTGCTGCTGCCAGCTAGCACAAAGTGTCAGTCGATTGATCTTTATTTGTTAAAGTGTAAATACATGAGTTGTTAACACGTCAGCATTTCTGTGGATATTAATCTGTTTGGTTTTCCCATGAAGAGGAGAAGGAAATTGCCTGGCTTAACAATGCTCATGTTAAGTTCCCATAATTTAAAAGTTTCCATTATTTGATAAGGGAGATTTGCAGAGAACGGGTTTGAATATTTACAGTCATTAGAATTGAGGGACTTATAATATTCATGACGGAAGTAGCACGAGTACTGCACTACATGCTGCATGGATATGCTGGTCGTAAAATTAATTTCTCTGCCCTTGTAGGAGCAATAAAGTTCAGAAGGAGTGTGAAATAACTTCCAATGTTGGTTTAATATTTTCTGAGCTAACAGCATTGTTGGACTTCAATCACAGTATGTTATAACAGCATGTCAATTCGAATAGGCTTATATTATACGTACATACAGATATTGAAACATATATATATACACATACGTATATTGAACTGCATTTTTAGACATCAATTATTAATTAATGGACAAAGAACAAGTAAACAAAAATCAATGTTCAGCCCGCAATAGTTTGGTTTTTCTAAAAGAAATAAGTAAAGTACCTGAAGTTGCTAATGGTCTGAAGAAGAAGTTTTCTGCTAACTTAAATATTTTTCTTTCAACAGGTATTAACCACGACGTAGCAATAGATGTTGCATTTCTTCCACTGTTTTGTCCTGAAGGTCCACACTTCTTTCAACTAGAAGACGTTCAAAATGACACGTTATTGTCTTGTATGAGTTGTGTCTCTGTATGTCAGCAGGCAGCCACCAGCAATGGAAGGCAGCGTGACCTGTTTCCTCTTTCAAGTGAGTCTGGCTTTCACTGATATTACTCAGTTATTGTTTCTTACTTCGATCTTTCAGTGCAAGAGTGAATCTGCTGTAGAAATCTCTGCTATAGCTCAGACGCTGTTCTCCTCTTCAGTGAAAGACACATGAACTGTAACATGTACCACCTTTAGGAAGTAGATGTAATACTGAACTTTCAAGGCAGTTTTTCCTGGAGCTGGTCTCATACTCTGAGGATGGTATTTTAATATCCAAACTCCTAAGTGACCTAGAGAGTACTTGTAGTTATTCGTTGATACAAAATGATACTGACATAAAAGTCAGAGTGGCTGAGCCTGTGAGTATTGGGCTTGATGTGCTGTGAAACAGTGGGATACCTGTCAGTCAGCCAAGCCGTTTCGCTGGCGTCACTTCAAACAGCTGCTCTAACACAACTACAGTGCCTACAAACTGAAGTATTTGCCAGCTATTTTTTTCCTTCAGATTATGCTTCTGTTTACCAGCACCTTACAACTATGGTGAACTCCAGTAATGTGTATCACACTGCAAAGTGGTGTAGAATCATCGTGTTTTCCTGCATGGTTATATAGACGAAACTGCTTTTATTTAAATACATCTTTACTTTTCCTTGAATAATACTCTGAAATCTGAGAATCTCTGGTGAGTAAGTAATGCGTATTTTAGCATTTCCATATCTAAATTCTGATGTTGTCATTTCTAGTGATTGAATTGTCTAATAAAATTCTACCCCATAGCACCACCAAAACCTCCCAGTAGGCCAAGATTTAATAGTTAGAGTGAGGCTTTTCACTGCAGGAGGGTTGAACATCTGCGCATTACTGCATGGAAGCCAGTGTCAGTTCAGTATAGCTTTTTACTGTATGTATGCTAAAACACCTTTTCTTAACTTCCAGATGAAATTGTAAAAGCAGCGACGGATCTGGACGGCAAACATGTTGTCTGCATCTTGGACATCTGTCACTTGGGTGATGATAAGGTGGAAGTCTTTCTGAGTAAAATCTACAAGACAATGGAACCTGCTGTGCTGGATCCAGTGTAATTTAATAATTTATTTTTTAAATTTCAGTTGTTCAAAAGGAGGGAAATAAAATCACTGTAACTTGAATACACCCTCTACACATGGCACTTTTCTAGAACTAGCAGACACAAACATAAAATTGTCACTCTTAGAGCAGTTGTAATGGTCATCAGTGTAACTGCGAAGGGCGATAGCTGCCTTTATTTTTCAGCAGTCTTGAACGAGGTCACATAATGTCTTGGATGAATAGAAGGATGGATAGGCAATATAGTGAGCTTAGCTTTTGGTAGGATACCAAGGAGTGTAGGTATAGTTGTCATCTCTCTCTGCCTCTGCACATGCCCAGGGAATGAGTACATCAGGGTGAGAACTGACAGGAGAGGCAGGCTCTCCCAGTATTGGGGACAGTGTTTGCAAAAGAATTAACTGGTTGTGGTATCAATTCAGGCTGGAAATTAGGATAAATTAGAATAATTTTGAGGGTTAGAGCTGGTTTGCTTTGTAGCAATCTTTTAGCGGAAGGTACTAGGGGCAGCCAGAACTGCTTGAGGCTTACTGAGTTGTGCGAAAGGGTTTAAATACCATGGTGCCTTTAGTACTGGGGACTGGAAACAATGATTTAAGAAGTCACTTTTAGTTATTTTTACTTGAGCTGTGTTTTTATATGTCTGCTTTTGTATATACAGTGTTGGGTAGTGTGTAGGACCCAAAGTTTTTAAACATATTTTATTTATTAATTAAAAAAAAAGAAATATTTTAAAAAAGAAATTTTGATAATGGAACTGGCTTCAGCTTTGCAAGGGAAAATTGTTTTTAAGGAGCATTAGCATGGCAGGATATACAGTTTGTGACACCATTAGGGTTTTTCTGTGACCACCACTACCGCTTTCTTTTTAGTAATAACTGTAGTCTGAGTACATGAAGAGGTTCAGTAGCTGTGAAAGCTGCTGCTTCCACAAGAGCAAAAGACTGTAAAATTCCGACAGCTTTTTGCCTGAGTACTAAGTAGCAGGTGGCTCCTGCTGAGTTCAGAACCATGTCCCACTTTTTCCTCCCATGTCAAACAGCCTCAAATCTTTTATACATCTGGATCCTTAGGAAATTATTCTCGAGCAGAAGCCAAAACACATTGCTATTTGACAACGTGCCCATGTGAAATGCTGGGCTCAGCTCAGTTCTTTGAGAAGAAATGATGGTGTTATGGAAGCTTGACAATGACATTGTACCATTATTGACAAGACCCACGGAGTTAATTTATAGGAACAGATCTATTCTTTTGTGGAAAACTTCCAGGCAAGTTTTAGCAGCCTGTTGGTAATTGTCAAGTATCTCTTTCAACTAGTAGCTGTCTTGTTTGCCCTAGGGACAGTGGACTTTGTCTGAAGCGCCTGAAGTCTGTACCCTGAGTCAGTTAATGGTCGTCATTGAAGGAGAAACGTAACTGTCTTTATTACAGTACAATTTCATAGGCAACTTCAGATAAGAAGTAAAAGCTTTAACATTCTAAAAACATTGACGAAATTATCCTGTCTCTCTGTGGTTTATGGTTTACAAATCTATTAATGAGAAAAGTTTGACTTCAATTGTTCAGGGACTAAAAGTGAATTAAATGTGACTATGTATTGTATGTTTATATTTTATATGATCGTATAGTATTAGTTCTAGAGCAATGCTTGTCGGCCCAGGCCTCATCTTGCCACAGAGGGCAAAATGAAAACATACCAACCCGGGAAGTGCACGGTGTTGGTTGCAATGTGATATTTGTGTGATTTTGTTGCTCATGGATATGTGAAGAGTAGAGGCCATTGCTCTAGACTGAGATTAGCACCAGCACTTCTTGTACCAATCTAAGCCATGCTGACTGTGTCAGCCAGTGTTTTGTTATTTAGATATACTTCAGATCGAAGTCTAATGTTGATGAAATTCTTATTTCTAGAAACATTTTTTAAAGTAAATACCTTTGTACGAAAGGAGTGATGTGGCTAACGCTGTCGCAGAGCCACTCTATTCAGTTGTTCTAGTCACTCTGTCCGTCCCGTGAAATAGAAACACAGCAAAAGCTGTTTGCCGCCTTGCACTACTTACTACGCTTAAAACACGTAGCATTAATCATTTCATACTCCACATTAGGATTTCCTAACTCTAAAAGAAATACCGGAACAGTATGAAATATGTGTAATACACAACTGAGACTTCAAAGTAAAAAAATTTTATTTTTCAGAAGTTTGAAATTTTTCATGGCAAGGAAAGGAGAGAGATTTATTCTTGCGGAGTGAAGTACCAGTGGTAGAAGCACAGGCTGTCTGCATGGAGCTAGAGAATATTCAATGTCTGTAGTGGACTTGGAATTTCCACGCTCTGGGTCATCTGTAGAGGCACTTACCCCATCCCCGTAAGTTACACTGAACTTAATATGGTGACTTCAGTGTTTGAGGAGTTGCAGTATTAATATATGGTTCCACCAGTCTGTCTGTCTCCTTCCTCCTTGCCAAATCAGCACTGTAGCACTGGAGTGAAGGTCCTCCCTGCAGAGAAACTACTTGCTCTTTTATTACACTTGGTGTTTATTGACACAAGTATAAAACGAAAGTATTGTTGATCCTGAGTCTGTCAAAATATGTTGATTTTGCCGTGTTAAACCGAGACACAGAATCTTTATTCCTGCAAAATGTTGTAGGAATCATCTTTCTTGCTGCTGTGTATTGCTACTGCTGAAAGTAAAATACTGTCCGAGTATCACATTCCCTAACTGTAGAACTCATCCCCAACCAAAGAACTGTATTCTAAATTACATTTGCATGTTTCTTATGTTTCCAGCATTAATTTAAAAAAAAAACCCAGAGGAAGGTAAATGTATGTAGCTAATGGTACTTTTGAGTGTATAGAACTTGCTAAGTCATAGATCTTAGAGGTAAGATCAGTTTTCAATTAATGTGATGTAGAAGAATATAAATAAATGAATTAATATATGTAAATGTCTTGGATTATTTCTTTCCATTTCATTTCTGAAAGCTGTTTCAGTTTTCTGAGAATCTTCTTCACAGTCATGTTTACTCTTTTAAAGAATCCTTACAGGAAAACTAGGTTGAGCTTCCATCAAAATGTGTCACTGACTGCAGCTTCTCTTGGTTTTTAACACTGTATGCACTGTGACTTTTGCAGAACGTCAGGGGAAAGGTCTTGATAACTTTACAGTTCGTGCTTTATTTTTGCAATGGACTAGAGTTCTGATGTTAACGTTTTCATTTTTCTGTTCTAATGTAAGAAAACAAGACTTGATACTAGTAATTGTATGGAATGCAATGCTGACTGAACTCAGAGAAAGACTCTCTAGAGCCTACATCCAGAATCGGAGAGTTGTCTGACAGTCATTCACGTGCCTCTGTGTAACTCTTGGAGGTGAGCTGGAGTGTGGAAATGGGCCAGAAGAGGCTGCTGTGATCGGTTTACGTGATCTATATCTTCTGCTTTGGTACAAATCAGTATTAAAGTCAGTTCGTGATAAACACCAGAACAAACTGGACCTGACAGAGTAGATGACTCAAAGAATCCAAAAGGAGAAATGTGGGGAGTTAGGTGGTTCTCTTTGTAAGGTGGGTAATTTTTTTCATATTTCCCTCCTTCCACCTTTGACCTTTTTAACAGGGTCACATGCATCATTGCATTGTGAAGTGAGAACCCTGCGGTGATGTCACAGAGCGAGTGCTGTCCTGGTCCTCTGAACTGACATTCAGGTTGAAACAGGAGCAGGCAGCTTGGGCAATCTCTTACGACGCATCGTCAGAGGTACCATTTGCACAGTAACAGGAGAGGAGGAGGGGGAGAAGGGAGCTTTGTGAAAAGCAGAAAGTTGAGGCTGAAGGTTGCTGGCAGGTCCTTCAGCCTGCATTTCTATTTCACAACAGGCAGGTGTGTCACTTGTGTCCAGTCCCAGCCCCCACTCCAGATAAGCTCACTGAGACCTCGAGGACTTTTCTGGGCGGTGTCAAGTTCCTGTTGCAACTGAAATTTCAAACTCCTCAGCAGGCTGTGGGCTAGCGACAACAACCAGCCAGAAATACCTGCAGATATCTACGTTTTGAGCTTATATGAATAAGCAATGAAGCAAGCAGACAAGTTCAGGGTTTTCTGCCTCCTGGTAGTCGTGAGTATTTTATTCACGACCACAGAGGCTTTTTTTGTGAGTGCCTCTGTAAATTTAGTCTACTTCAACGGCACTAGCAACAGGTCTGAGCATTGCGAATGTGGCCTCTATGGATTACATTCTCCTCTGCTAAGCGCTAGGGGGCTTGTGGGCATCCCTAAGGCTGCTGATCTTCAAGCCTGCGATGCGAATACCGACTTCACTGTCACAGGACAGCCGTGGATAGCACTGATGGAACGAGGCAATTGCACTTTTGCTCAAAAGATTACAGTGGCAGCCAGAAGAGGTGCAGCAGCGGCTGTGATCTACAATGCACCGGGCACAGGCAACTCCAGCGTCCCGATGATGCATTTTGGTGAGTACCACAGCGTGAAGCGCTCAAACCTGGTAATTTCTCTGCAATTTCGTCCAGACAGCACAGCCAGGCTAAAAGGGAGCAGTTGTATTTGTGGATGATCATTGCTTTAATCAAGAAATTCACTGGCGAAAAATAATGTATTATGCAATTTGAGTCCTGACTTCAGAGGTTATAAGAAATACTCTGTGGTTACGTTCTGAGCTTGGTACAGAGTAGCAGACTGGTGAGTTTGTGTGCTGGTTTTACTAGTACAGCAAATAAATAGTGGTGTAAAGAAACCCATAGTGTCTGCTTTAAAGGCACCAGTTTACTTTTCAAGGTTAGAGGTTATGAAGTGTCTGCAGGATGGGTATTTGCTTTGCAGATTGTCAGCCGGATCTTGCTGCTTTGTGTGTGTGTGAATTGTTGTAATCCTGAATAGTGCCTGATCTCAGCCTCTTCCGGAGCTGCCTAATTCCTTAATGAAAGGTTTGCCAAAATCATTGTAATCGCCCATTCTGGCCCTAATAATAGTTATGGATTTGTCTTTAGGGAAGAATTGAGCAGCTGTCTGTGATACCGTGTGCCTCGGCTTTTATTTCTGTGTGTGTTCCTCTAGGTCACCCTGTTCAAGAAGTGTTTTAGTACAAAGCATGCTGATAGGTAGTTAATTCTGTAAAATATGCTTTGATGAAGCACTAGGAATCCTTTGGCTTAATTCTTGCTTGTCTGATTTTTAACTGAGTGATTTTTTTTAATCCGGAGATGAGCCGGTGTTTTACTGATTACGTCCCTGTGCTGGTTTGGGTTGGCGCTTCAGGCAGCTTCTCGCTGGAGAAGCTGTGCCTGGGCAGATCACAGGGGTCAGAGGCACCAGCTGCTGGCCAGGCTGGCTCGGAGTCTTGGTTATGCACTTGGAAAAGTATCACAAATGCTTTAGGAACCCAACCAGCATGGGAGGCTCAGCTCCAAAAAAACCCATCCTAAATAAGGTATTATACAACATAATAAAGTGCTGTACTGCACCGAAAGCGCAGTGGCTTGTTGTACTATGCAGCCAGCTCTGGCTCTCCTGATACCGTGATAGAGCTCGTGTTTGCAGACATTGCTTAAATGTTTTACTGAAAATGTGTAGCTGATAAACCAAAGCTGTTGTTCTACCTCTGGAGAAAATGATTTAGACTTCAGTGGCTGGCACATCAAGATTCAGATTAACTTGCTTTTTTTATTTCGTTTTGGAGCATGCAAGCTCATACTCACACTAGGTGAGCAGAGAAAGAATTGTACTGGCTTAATGTAGCTGCAGAATTGGTGCTGGCTGCGTTTCTTGCGAGCAGTGCTTGTCCCAGCTGGCCCAAGGCGTGCACACGGTGGGAGCAGGGTGGCCCATTCCCCCGGAGGTCAGCAGAGGAGAATGGGATGGAATCTTGTTTAGACACGCTGGGTAGTTGAGAAGTCACAAACCCGACAGTCAGACTAGACTCCAGAAATAAGATGATGAGCTAGGATGAGCTCTGAAAGTAGACCCCAATTTTTCCGAGGTTTTTTCTTTCTGAAACTAATAAGGTTTTTCAAATCTTGAAATCACTGGAAGAGTGATTTCATGAGTGTATTTCATGGGAGATGAAGTCCCGTCTTTCTTGAGTTAATTCACTTGGTTTTTCTCAAAGTCAAGCTGTGATTTTTATGGGATTATTTCCCCTAGCCATCCTATAGGAAGTGGGTATCACAATCTGTTCGGTGACAAAGAGCATTTACAAATCAGTGCAGTAGTCACAGGTGTTAAACAGAGTGAGGGCAAAACACTTCAGTGAGATGAGCCCTCTGTCTAATCCGTACAGGAGAAACGTCTTCTCGCTGTATTTGTTTCCCTCCGTGCAAAGTGTGAATCTCTGAGTTCTTTAGGGAAAACAGAAGCAGCCGGGCAGAGGGGTGGTCGCTGCAGGACAGCGCTTACAGCACAGTGCTTGGAGGTGGCTTGTTTTTTTCCAGTAGAGCTGTTCACAGGGCTGGGGAAGAGACTGACCTTATTGGGCTGGAATCTGCCAGTGGTGGCATCGGCCAGAGAGCGCTGAGGAGATGTGCAGATGAATCCTCTCTGACATTTGGGTAGGTGACCTTCGGAGACGTGGGAAAGTGTTGGCAGAGCAGCGAGAGAAAAATCTGCCCTGCTGCTGCCAGCGATCCGCAAGCTGCGGATCGAAGAAGGAGCAGCAGCCTCCAGGGTTATCGGCTGGCTCTCGGTGGGGGCCAGCCCTGGCGCCTTCCTCATCCAGCTGTACGGCTCTGCTATCTGCAGCCCGTAGGAATCCCATCACCTTGGATGTGTATTAGGCCTTGGGGTCTAATAGGATCCTAGACACCACGTTGAAGGTCACCTCAAGGATTACCTGCTCCAACCTTTCTTGGCAAAAGCCCAGTCTAGACAGGATGGCCCAGCTCCCTGCCCAGCCTTATCTTGAAAGT
>NW_010396943.1:4001-10207 GCF_000710305.1 Buceros rhinoceros silvestris | reverse complement strand
TAACATAAACTCCACAGACCTTTTTAGCCACCCTTGTTTTCTGCTACACCAGTACAATGTTACGGATGGATTGCACACCGTGAAACACCTGCTCAGTCTTACAGCGATGAAATAGTTTGTTCTGGGCCAAGTCCAAGCGTCCAGGAAACGCTGGCAATTTAAAGTTGCTGAGAAGGAACAAAGAGAAAAAACTCCCCTCTTGGTGCCTCCTCCCTTATCCTCTGCTGCAGTTCCTTTTACCTGTCATCAGTTTTACCTGTAACTGGGTATTGGTTCATTGTTACACACACACAGACATAAGATAAAACCCATATATTAATAGCTTTTACTAGAAAAACGTCTAGAGGCCGAGACATTAGTAACAACTTCCCCATTCCTCTCCAGTTACACAAAACACTGGTGATAAAATGGTCTGCTTTAATATGGAATTTCCTGTAGTGGTTTGTATCTTATGTGCCTGAAGTTAGCGTGACCCAATGGTACAGTGACTAAACTCTTGCTGGAAGAAAAATGCCTCTTTTCAGTAGTTCCAGCACTTACTTGATATTCTCTGGAAAGGAAATGGAGTATGCATCTGTAACAGCATTTTTCCTGCACTGCTGCTTGAAACTTCAGTGGAAGTTCTAGGAGTTATCAAGTCGTTGAAACTTAGCCAAATTTAAACAAGGTGTTTTGGGGCTCCTTTTTTCAGTGTCAGATACCAGACTACAGACCGCAGCAGCAGAACAGTGCTCTCCAAAGCAGCTGGTTTGGGCCCATGCCTTGTGAGCAGGGCTGGCACAGGTGGGAGAGGGCTGTACCCTCTTGTAAGTGAATTTTTCCCCTTTTTTCCTGTTTGTTTACAGGAGAAAATAGGAGACTGGAGATAAGAATATTTAAAAAAAAATTAAAACACCATTATTGCTGCCATTTGGATACTAGTTCAATGTAACAGCTAAGGTAAAATATCAAGTGTGTTCTGGAAGGTTTCCTCCAAGGGATTTGCTAAGACTTGGTGAAAGGGAGCTCTCTTACTGGCTAAAGCCTCCAAGGCTCATGAAGGGCAGTACCCTGGCAGTACTGTTACACCACAGGAGCAAGCAGCTATCTCAGTTTGTCTGTACAACTGAAAAAACTGGCAATCCAGACAGTAGCTGAAAAACATTCCTGTGGATCTGCATTTCCTTCCAACTTGTTTCCTGGATATTCTTAGCCTCAAAGTCTAACTTTTGTTACCTCAGATGTGTTTTGAGATAGGATTTTATCAGGTGTTTGTGCAATACATATTATAAACTCAGGGGATAAATGCCTGAGAAGGGAGTTTGGGTTTATCTTTTGTTTTGAAAGCTGGTATAAAATCTTTCTGAGATGTTTCATCTGAACTCTCTAAATTATCATGGGCTGTTAGATCTTCAGAGCAATTGCTGGTTTACAGCATGTTTTCATCCACCTTCTCTTTTCACTGTAGAAGAAGCCTGACTCTGTCCTAGCTTTGAGCAGGCTGTGGGACCTGCAGATGAAAACAAATCAATGCCCAAGAACATCCATGCAAGCCATGAACTTCCCTTTTCACTTATTCCTTGTGAAGGAAGTGGCTTTGCTGACAGAGTCCAGGTGCCTCCGTGAAGTTAATGTTCTCATAGCATAGACTGAATTCCTCCGTTTCTTGTCCGAGAAAACTGTCTAAGCGGTTTTGTGTCTTTGTTGCAGCGTGAGGTGTGGATGCAGGGAGGGCGGTGTCAGGAAGGGTGAAGCACAGGGCCCTTCACCAGTGGGAGGCATCGCCGCAAGGAGAGGCTGGGAGAGCTGAGGCGGGTCTGTCTGGAGGAGGCTTGAGGGGTTCTCATCCATGTGTACAAATTCCTCGTGGGGCCAGGGAGGGTAAATACGATGGAGCCATACTCCTCTCAGTGGTGCCCTGTGAAAGAAGTAGAAGCAACAGGCACAAACGAGAAATTACATAAGAAAAAGCTTCTTCAGTGCGAGGGTGGTTGAACAGTGTGGCGGGTTGCCCAGAGAGGTTCTGCAGTTTTTTTTCATTGGAGATACTCAAAACCTGACTGTTCCGAGCCAGGCTGGACTGTCCGATCTCCAGAGCAGACAGACTTGCTCTTCCAGAAAGGCTCCCAAGCAGCCATAAAAACCCCTGCGGGCCGTGCTCATCTCTGCTGAGTGCCGGCTGCCAGAGAGCTGCGTTCAGGTGTGGGATTTTCCAGAGTCCCCAGAATGCGGAGCCAGCAAAACCCAGGAGCTCACCAGCTGGCATTTAGTACCATTCCTTTAGCTCCCAAGGTAACTATGTGATGAGCACTGGGTTTATTTCAGGTGACTGCATACTGTGACTGGCTTATTCATCCGTAAACATGGTGATGAACAGGTACAGAGAGCCCAGATGTTGCTTCTGTGGGAAACCAGCAGAAGGTTTGTCCTGGAACTGGCTCTCTCTGGATTAGCAAAGCTCAGGAGTCTGCAAACTTTAACTGCCAGAGCCAGAAGAAGCAGCCGACCTGCCAGCTAACCCTTTCCCCTAGAAAGATAAAGGTGAGGTGGCCTCCTCTGTTAAACCTGCTGGAAATAAAGAACGAAAGAAACACCTGCATCTAATCGAGTCTATCAATCTAAATACAAGCATGTAAGATATTGTAGCATATGCACAGCTTTCCTCAGCCATTTATCACTGTAACCTCCATGCTGTTGAGGTGCAAATTGTGTTACTTGTTACAACCCAAAAACTCAACAGAAAAAACAGTGGTGGAAGCCTGGTGGTCACCTGTGGACATGAGTCCTTGGGGGCATCACAGAATGCACTGTGAGGGTCAGCCTCTGGTGCCTCTTCTCCCCACTGGCACCACCATGAAACACCTCAGAAGGTTCGACGAGAGCCAATGAGGCAAACCGTGAACTGCCAAACGTACCTGTGTGATCAAGGAGCTGGGCATAAATAGCCAAGTGGAAAATGCTCAAGTTAGATCTCCTCAAAGGCTCCTGTGGTTTGGGGCACTGCTCAGGCTCAGGCCAAGACTCAGAGCTTGGAACCCAGCTGGATTTAGGCATTTCATGCATTACCTTTCGCTGTGCTTTGGGACAGTCCCTCCTGGTGAAGCACAGGGGTTGTGGTGGAGGAGCTCAGTGTGCTGACCCGTACCAGGTTTCATTCCTTTTATCACCTGAAAGGATTCAAACTCACTTTCTTGCTTCCTTGAAGATCCCTGAGCTTCAGGCTGTGCTGGTACGCGATGCGCCTTTTGCACTCATGGCACTGCAGGGAAGCAGAGCCAATTGCTGGCCCTACTCAGACCAGTGCACGGGTAGAAGCAAGGCAGTGGGTGCTTGAACTAACTAACAAAGTTGGCTTTTTGTCCTAACACATGTCCCTGTGTCCCTACATACCCTCTGACTCCACGTGAGCAACATTTTCCTCTTTTCCTCCTTCCTGTCCCTATAATTTCACCTCTGTTCCCAACACAAGCTCAAGAGTCCTTTTGTTTCCTTGTTCCTTGAACTAATAAACCCGGCTCCCTCGCAGAGAAACTGGTTGGCAGCGTAAGCAAGCTGGAAAGCAGCAACCGATCAGAGGTTTTCAGGATGTGTTTTGGACCAAATTTTCACTTCTCTTTTGTGATCGATCAGCCTTTTGTCTCCTTTAAAATTCTTATTGCAATTTACTGCCCTGTCTACTTACCTCCTAGTCCAGCTGCCCTTCTAAAGATTTATACAGGGCTTTTATAGAAAAAAAAACCTTAAACCTTACAAAATCAGTGTGTTTCCATCGATGTCAGTGGAGTCCAGACTGTGCCATTTGCACACAGAAATGTTGGGTCAGCAAGTGTGCCATAAGCTGCGCCATTTTTTTATAAGTGCATTTGTTAATATCTCTTAGAAATTAATCCTAAATAAAGTAGTTATTTTAGAAGATATTTAGAAGACACTTTAACATGGTCCGTCAATTTGCTTGTAGTAGTCACTGTTTCCAGTTAAAATCTACTGCTGTTTTCTGGGCAGTTTCTGGATGGGTTGGTGGAACCACAGGAGGTTCGCCTGTATCAAAGTGCGTTACCATTGGCATCCATCTGAGGAGCCAAAATGTTAATGAAGAAAATCTGAAATACAAATCTTATTTGTAAATTGAAGAGATACATTAATTCCTGTGAACATGGTCCATTTCTCACGTGGGGAAGTGCTTGCAGGCACTGGACTGTCCTCTCCCCAGTGTTCTCCTAAACTGTGGCAGTGAGCATCTTTGCATCAGTTGAGCAAAGATGCAAAAGGCACAGAGGAATAAACTTCTATGATTTCTTCCATCTCAAGGAGAGGGAGATATTGAAAGAAGGCATCACTGAGTCTAAACTACTGTGTGAGTGCGAGGTCTTTGTCCTCTTGGGCATGAAGCTCCTTCCTTTGCAGTTCAGGCATGTCATGCTTTGAAGTTACGTGCCAAAAATAAATCTCAGAACAAAAGTATGTCCTAAAACAAATCATTTAGACAGTTCCACAGCCTTCTCAGAAAGGGAGCAAGTGCCCACCACTCCTGGCTGCAAGCCGTGACAGCTGCCTGGTGCTGGGTGGCCTTCAGGGAGCTTAGGCAATCCCCTAACCCCCCACGCACCAGCTAGATCCAAACACAGAAACCTTAAATTTCACACACCTTCCAGAGGGGGTTTTCTCCTTCCTGGTTCTTCCATCTGATTGCTTTGCTCTAATACTTGTTTCCTCCTCCTGGGCCCCTTTCTGGGGTCCTGTCTCTGCCGGGATGGCACACGGTTCTTGCATCTTGTCAGCAGCTCTCGGGAGTGGAAGGAAGGAACAAGAGAGTCTGGCAAGTCTTTGGTCTGTTGAGGCTGTTGGCAAAGTTCCCACCGACATTACTGGGCTACTGGAGTTTGTCACAACTTACAGCCTAATAATGCTGTAAAAGCTGAGCTTTTACAGTTGTGTGATCTCAAAAGCCCGTATTCAGAGCGTTCGTGGCTGCAGCTCACGGGCCTGGAAACAAGGCTTTCAGGACCGGCTGGAGGCGCTGCCAGGTTTCCCTGTTGGGTGTAGTGAGGGCTTTCCACAGAGGTCACTGCAGATTTGATGGAGATGAAGTCAGAACTGCAACCAGGCACAGTTGTACCTTGGAAGACAAAGTTCCTCAGGGATGTGCTACTGATTCCTGCGAGCAGCTGCGATCTGTGGCCCTGTGGTTTGTGCATACACACGAACAAACACAGAAAGGACAAACATTTTGAGCTGGCCTAATTTCTTCCTCAGAGGGACAAGTGTCATTATGTTCTGCTCTTGAAGATGTGTTCAGACTTCCAGTCATCTGATGCTCTTCAGTTGGACAACAGCATTACATGCATTAGATGGAAAATCCCAGTCCCCAGGCTGGATGGAGATTGCCCAACGCTCTTCAGGGGAAGGAAAACACTGATTCAGTCCCCCGCTTGGAAACTCCGCTGTCAGTGGATAAAGACCACCACTGAATCAACAGGCCTGAGTAGCATCATGCTTCAGCTCCACGTGAAACCAAACCAGAAGTACATGTTGTCCAACAAGTTCTGGCCTTTTTAGTTTTTCAGAGGAACTGTAGGATTTTTTTGCTCAAGGCTCCTTGTAGTCACCTGCAGGGAATGCTTTTATCTTCACTTTAATTTGCTTGCATCTCCTAGATAATGCTTATTTCTATTTGTCAACCAGCTTCCTTTGAAATGAAAGATGGAAAACATAATTTTGTGAAATTACGAGTGTCTCTGACGGGAGGAAGAGTGCATGCAACTGTGGTCAGTGTATAAGCATCCGTCCCTTTGTACCTTTTGCCTCTGCTGATGGGGTTTTACCCACGTTCTCTAGGGTAGTAGAGGGCACACGTAGCGCTGTCATGACTACTGGTCCCACTGTGCCAGAAATACGGAGAAACAGTGTTTGCTTTGCTGACACCAGGAACCCTTGCGCACGTCTGGCCAAATGAGAGAAAGCGCTCGGTGCCAGGACACGGGGCGGTCTGATGCACTTATTTTTTAAAATGTCCTGTGAACAGAGAATTGTAGGCTGGAGTTTCCAAGTTGTGTTAGAGCCAAACAAGCTCCCAGATTCACAGTGAAACTTTGCTGGAACTGGTGACCTCTGTGTGTCTTCTGCATCTAGTCACAAGGATCACCTCAGGTTCTCCTGGAAGCTCCTAAGCCCTGCAGGCAGGAGGTGGGGAGGCTTCCAGCCTCTATGCTGCCTCTGGCCTGAGCCTG
>NW_010396943.1:2979-3919 GCF_000710305.1 Buceros rhinoceros silvestris | reverse complement strand
AGCCTGTCCTCTTTGTAGAGCAGGAATTGACCACAGGCTCCATTCTCATACCTTAACAGTTTTTTCAGTGAGCTTAAAAACTTGGGATGCTTTAGCCCACACCATCGTCTACGCTGGAGCAAGTCACCTCCCTGACCCTCTTCCATTGCTGGTCATGGACATGAGCTAGTTTCAGGTAAGGAAATGCAACACCGGTTGTCTTTGACTTGTGATTCAGGGTAACGTTTGTTCATGGATTTTTTTGTCCCATGACATTCAATCCTGAGTTTCATTTTAGGGCGCTCCTTTTGATGGCTTTTTCCATTTTTCAAAGTGCTTCTCCTTTCCACTCGGTTGTTTGGTAGAGGAGGCCCAGAGACACGGTTCAGATCAATATGCAGCGCTTGGGGCGTTCAGTGCCAGCCCCTGTAACGCTTTGCCCTAACAGATTCCTTGTGTCCTTGTGAGCTTTCCTCCAAAGACACAGATCTAGACCTGGGCACTTGCATAAGAAACAAATGCAGTTTTGATGGATGCGAACGTACAGGTCTCTCAGCAGCAAGATGATCTGAGTGATCTGGCTTTACATTAAAAAGCAATATTTACCATCTGCATTTTTTTTACCTTGAAAAAAAGATGTTTAAATATTTACTCAAAGAAGACAAAGCTCCAGGTACTGATCGGGTCTATCCTTGTAGAAGGCAGTGACAGCATTCCCAGCATTTCACTTTCTTTATCTCAAAGTCACACCCTACTTTCTGAGCTTTCCAGAGCCTCCACCAGCAGCCATGGGAGAAAAATGAGGAGCAAAATTATACCACACAAGTTTTTAAATACTAAAACTCTTTTAATTAAATTATTTTCTAAAAAAGCAGATCTGTGCCAGAAATTCCTTCATGCCGTATCTATTTCAGATGTAATTCTGCTTCTGATTTTGTGGCAGTCCATTAATGATGCTTTA
>NW_010396943.1:0-2881 GCF_000710305.1 Buceros rhinoceros silvestris | reverse complement strand
CCCCCCCGCCCATGACATCTGTCGCCATCATGGGCTACAGTGCTTTAATTTCAGAAACTTTTAGAAAGCTCTGGCAAACAAGTGTAGCAGGAGTAGGCTGCACGACTTGTTAATACAGTGTTCTATGAGTCACAGCCCCTACAATGTCTGGCCTCTTTCTCCAAAACAGAATGTGCTTTTTTCAAATGATAAAATCTCTGATTTTTGTGTAAAGGAAAGAAGAAAAAAAAACAACGAGCAAAAAACCCTCTCAGCCCTTTCTCGCCTGGTCCCTCCAGGCTTCCTGGTAGCAGTGACTGTTTTTAATTGCTTCTCGATATGCACCTCTTCTGTTGTGAATTACAGGTAACTGAGCTGAAAGCCATCAGACAAACCATATTTTTCAAGCACAAGTAAAGGATACACTTCAGTAAGGCTGCAGATCTGGTTATTAATTATCATTCTGTAAGAAGCTTTAATGAATGAAATCCCAGTAAGTTCTCAATGTGAGATAGGTGGCTTAAAATAGGTATCTTGGACATGCTGTTTCTAAACCAGACCGGTTTAACTCTGCTGGCGTGTCCCTCTGTGCTCTGACGCTGTCCCAGCCATCTCACCCGGCTCCTCTCAGTTGTGTTGCCTGGAGGAGCCACTGACCACCCTAGGATGCACAAGGGACCGTTGGCCTCTTGCAAGTGGCTTCCCTGCCAAGCCAGGCAGGGCTGGTGTCTGCCAGTGTTTACGCGGAACGACTGACCACCATCAGCACAAGCGTCCGCTTTTTTGCCGCAGTACAAACACTCGACTTCCTTTGCTTTGCTAGCCCGAGAAATTCCTCAGCCACGGTGAACAAGCTGCCTGTCTGTGCCTGCCGTTTGCCTGCTCGGTTATTTTCCAGTTCTTGCCTGAGTAAGGAGTCAGAAAACTTGGTACCGAAATGGCAGCAAAACGTCCACAGTCACATTCAGAGCAATTTTGCTTGTACTCGCTCTCTGCACTGCATGGTGAGAAGTTCAAGTTCAGGCTTTGTGGTGAGATCGCCAAATGCATTGTGGACATCGTGCCACCAGGCAGGAGCCTGGACCGCATGCGCGTTTCCCACCAGGGCGGTGAGCTCAGTTACTACCACCCGAAGCCAGGCTGGAGGTGACAAGCAGCTGTGCCCCAGCACAGAGCCGCTGCAACGCCCTCAGCTCTGCTCCCCGGCATCCTGCCTGCCACAGAAACGCCTTCGCGCCCGCGCACAGCTGCAACATCTGTCCCCGTGACATTGCTTTGCTATAATCATGTTACAAACTGGAACATATGGAAGTGCAAGGGACTCCGCTGTCTCTAAGCCTTATACTCCAAGCCCCCAGGAATTTCCCATCTTGAGGAATTCCCAATCTTAGTCCTTGGTCCAGTTTTGCCTCAGTAAAAACACCGGAGTGAAACCCCTCTAAAGCTCTGGAAGCATTTGAAGCTGAGCGGTTTGGCTGGTTGTTTTCAGAGTGTTGTTAAGTCGCTCATGGAACAGGTTTCAAAATCAAACCACTCCTCCCTGATGGCTTACAGATACACTCCTCATTATAGCAAGCGATGTTACTGTGGAAATAAGTCATCTCCTTTGGTATGTCATGAGAAAACGAGAGATCTGTTCAGGTTAGGACAAAAGGGTTCCCTCAGTGAGCTTCGCGTGTTTAGCAATATCGATCTTTAGCAAATCGCTTCATCCGCTCCTCATTACCTGCTCTACACGCTGCTATTTCAGCAGCAGAACCTAACGCTGCTCTCCCTGTCCTGGTGAGCTACAAAAACCTGAAGGCTCCATGCTGGCAGGGTTGGGCGCTGGGTGACTGGGTTGGCTTCAAAGCCCCTGCCCCCAGGTAGCCGTTCAAATCCGAGTCAGGCTTGACTGTGCTGTGCTCGTTGTCCTGCGTTTAGCACAGGTGCAAGAAGGAGACTATGTGCCGTAGATCGATGCCGAGTTATTAGTTATCGACCGCGTGGATTCAGAATCGGCCAAAGCCTGCCTTAAAAACTAAGAGGTGCCAACCTGTATCAGAAAGGGTTTAGCTCTGTGTTTACACTAATTTTGTCGGTGATTGCATAGGCAGCGCCTTATCTCGTGCCATGTAATCACCGCGCAGGAATAATCCTTTGTAAATAATGGGCTTCCATCCAGAGGGCCAGCCTGCGCCTAGCGACGTGTGGCCTTTTGGGGATGCATTTGAGCCGCTCCTGGCACTGCAGAGCGGCTGATAGGAGCAGGGCCTCCCCATGAGCAGAGCAGCTCTGTGGAGAAGAGGTGCTCAAAGTGTTCTTTTTTCTCCTGTTTATCTGTTTCTTGCCCCAAATTCCCTGGTGGGGCTCTACAGCGCATCACGCTCGTGGCTGCAGCGATTCTGCAAGCACTCTGACTGCACTCCCCGATGCGCGACAACCTGGCAAAACCATGTATGCACTGGAGCAAGGGACTTGTGGATGCAAACTGGCTGCCTAAAAAGTAACTGCAGAGCCCTGCACAAACATGAGCCTCCACTGCTAGTTACATAGATTAAATAATAATTAACAGTGCAAACACAACAATTAACCGTGCAAACGCGCAGATAGAAGAAGGCGTTTTGGGTGAGGTGGCAGGTTTACAGTGTATGTCTAATGACAGGGAGAACAATAGCGGGTGAGTTAACACAGCTCTCGCAGTACTCTATAAACCAATGTCAAGCAGGACTGATACCGCCTGTTGCTGAGTGTTCAGCAAATATTAACTCAGCGGTGCGACGCGAGCTGGGTCACAGCTGGCGCTGGGTGCTGGTGCTGCTGTGAGTCGGCCCCTTCAGGGAGTGCCCACAGTCCCGCTGGGACCCCTGGTGCCCTGCCTGCTGCGGGCGCCGGGGCAGGCGGCGGTGAAAGGCAGCCTGGA
>NW_010396942.1:67069-67942 GCF_000710305.1 Buceros rhinoceros silvestris | reverse complement strand
TATATATTAAATATTATCATTTAAAAAACATCAGACAGAGCTATGTCATATAGTCTACAGCATGAGTTGCTTTCATCAGGCAAGCCAACCCAGTCATTAGAATTACAGATATATATCAATTAAAAATTTGGTTATTATAGCTGCAGTTTAAAACCATTCTCAACAATTGGGTGTGGTTTCACTTTTTCTTGTTTGTTTCTGGTTTCAAGGCGATATGTTACTAATTAGTTTGGCTTCCAGAGCATAACATACTGAATATAGTATCTTTGTGTCAAGGGTCGCAATTCTCCGTGCTCTGTGGAATGCTAAGTGAAATCATATTGTTCTAATAAGAAGGGTGATTAGTCATGAAATTACTTACACACTGCAAGTGAACTGCCTATCATTCTGTACTTCTAAGACCAAATTGACTAGAGGTGTTAAAACAAACAAACAAAACCAAACAACAACAACAACAAAAAAACCCATACAAAAACATTCCACCCCCCTAAAAAATAAAAAAAATCTACAGCTTTTTGCAACCGAGCATTCCGACCACAGGTGAAACTTCTGGGGAAAAAATAAACTATTAGAAGGCTATTGTGCACGCATACAAGTTTGAAAAGCTGGTGTCAGGATAAACAAAATTTGAACCCAACGTTCTCCAACGTTGAAAACCTTCTTCATTCTTAAAATACGTTTTCCAGAAATGTCTTCTTTTACAAAGTTTGTTTAATTTGAACATTTAACTTTCCATTATTCTTTTTTATATTTTTGCCTCTCTGTCCTTACACTATCTTTGGGTTTTTTTCAGAATGTTTACCTCTCTGGAGCTGTGACACTGCAGGCATTCTTGTTGCACGGGGTACCAGCCATTGAGGGCCAGTCAGTCAT
>NW_010396942.1:63259-66901 GCF_000710305.1 Buceros rhinoceros silvestris | reverse complement strand
AAAGAGTGTAGATACCAATACAAGACAAAAGTACTGTTATTTAGGACCACTGTTTGTTTCTGATGCCATGAGCAATACATTGTTTCTGTAGCTCCTGACACTGAGCAGTACAATGTAAAACTCTTGAAATTTTATCCATAATCTTCTAACAATGAAATTGTGCTTAAACACTTGTTTAAATGTACAGTATTGCCTTGAATGCGTAATTCCAGAAATGTATCAAAAGAAAATAGTGATTCAGGTCAAAACAGGTTCAGTCATTCTTAGACTTTGACCATATCATGGTAATTCAGTGATAGAAAACCTCAAGAATTATGTCATCACTCGCATTTTTATTTTGCACTTTTTTCTAAATTTCTTTACTTCACATATTCACGTACATGAATTCACATATATTCTCATGTTCAACATCAAAGAGTCACTCTGTGCTTCCCAAATCTGAGCGAACACTGAGATTCAACAGACTTTCCATTGAAAGTTAGTCACTCGTGTGTTAGGAAATGTTTTCTTCAGAGCCACATACGCACACGGAAGTTGTTTGCAGTTAAACCTATTGCTGCAGAATACAAACAAGGCAGTTTGTTTACCTTTAATACTGTGTAAGCATAACTGTTACTGATTTTGCAATTTGCATATCATTCCCATTCTACTTTACGTTTTCATTTTGGAATGCAGTACTTCAGGAAACCAGTACAGTCTGCAGCACTTAAGTTTCTGTAATGCCAAAGCCACATTTCAGACTTGTTCATGTTATTGTCTTCTTTTGAGCCTACATTGATCAGAAAAGTAAAAGATTTTGTAGAATGAAGGAGAAATGCAAACCAGAATGAAAGCACTTTCAAAGAATAGTGTTTTCTTTGTATTGTCCTATATAATTGCATTTCCACAGCTAGAGGAGGAAATATTCAATTTCAGCAGACTTAATTTTGGCATGTGCATCAATGCAGTCCTTTAGAAAGTTCTGTGAAAACTAAACAAGAAATAAGAAAACCTGATAAAATCCACATGCTCATCCTCATCACACAGCATTTTAATCCTAAACCTACTCCCTCCACATTAGCATTTCCAATGACTTGTTGATGGAAATCTCAGAAGAAACACAATTCAGAATTCACAGCGGGTGGGGGGGAGAATGTTTATAACAGAACTTATGTATAAGCTTATGGCATGATGATCTTTTAGATGTGCTTTTTCCTCTGGCCTTTATCATGTCATGCTATCTATACATTCAGATTTTGACAGGTGAAAGCATGTATATGTCAAAAAAAAGAAAAAAATTAGACTTGGAATATGCAGAAGTAACAGTAGAGAGAAAAAAAAAAACAAACCTAAACCAACAAGTCAAGATGCCGAGTCTTGTAAACACAAAACCAGAGAGGGAGCAGAGATCAAAATTCTGCCCAAGTTTCTTCAACGTGTGCTGAATGGTTAGTGGCATGGAGGTTGTTTGGGGGGTTGCTTGGTTGGTTTTTTAATCTATTTTTTATTTTAATCTATTTTTTAAATTATCTTTTTAAAGCAAATTGATTTCCTCATTTGGAAAGGGGATTCATTCTCTTTACAATGAACTGATTTTTTCACAAACACTAGTTGCTTTTTAGAGATATTTTCAAGTGTTCTTCTGTAAGCTGAACACCTCTAAACACAAGAGTTTTCACTGAGAGAAGCAAGGGAAGAAAAATAAAAAACACCACTGAAGAAAATCTGAGAAGTATTGCAGTAGGTCTGTTCTCATGCTTCTTTTTTCTTTGCTGTACAGAACTAACTAAACAGACTCAAAGTGTGATGGAGATTTTGATTTGCCAAGTATCTCCCAGTCACGTGGACCAAACGAACTCCCACACTATCCTTAAGAATTAGAGAAGTTTGGGTTAAGAATTGGAAAGGAACATAATGGCCAAAAGAAAACCCAATGTGAAAGTCAAAGCTTTGTTGCCTCTCTTTAATGTCTGCCATTCCATTATTCTTCTTTTACGCAGTTTTTCCTTTTTCCTAATCACTGGATTTTTGTCCCCACCCTTCCTCTTGCTCCTATCAAGTTTTTATTCTATCTTTCTAACAAAACCACAAATGACACCTCCTCAGAAATAAGGTCATTCCTCCTTCAGCTCAACATATCCACTGGAAAGAAATATAATCAGAAATTAAAGCCTTCATTTCTCTAACTCTTCATGTTCAGACTTTATTTGTTATCTTGACATGAAACTGCTTCTACTTTTCAGCTATGATCTATATGACATACTGAAGATTTAAGGATGCTACACAGTTTTTTCATCAACCAAGGAGTTGTGCCATTACAGCTGCCTTATGAGTGCACCTGTAACTCAGCAAATGCCTTCAGCACACACACTATTGAAGAAGACTTTCCACGTAGCATCACGGCTGTGCCATCACAAACAGATTTAGACCAAGGAGAAGAAAAAAAAGCTTTGTTTTGCTTTGAGAAAGTATTGAATTTTGTGTAAGGTTTGTCTGATACCAAAGTTACCTACAGGAGTTTACAAACAGTTATGCACAAATCACAAGATTGCCAGGGCATGTAGAAACTGAATGAGACACATCCTCCTGCTCAAATGTCAAACTCTTTAAAGCCAGATGTGCACAATTCCATGAAGGCCAAAATTATACTCTTTCCTTCATATTCCAGTAGTGAAAGATGTTATTAATACTTTGTACCCTTCTGGGTCTGCAAAAGAAACTAAATCATAAACATGAGGAAAGTGGAGATAAGAGTGACAGGTCAGCCTTAGCTCTCTTGCAGCTTTGAAAATTTGCTGTCTCAGCTGGATTCATGGTATTTGCATTCTCGGTGCCAGACTATATACAGTATCTCATTAAAACAGTCCATGAAACACGTGATGACAGTGCTTACTTTACACAAGCCACAACTGTGCCCTTTCCCCCTCAAGGTAGCAGTTAAAAATATCACAGAAGAAAAGTTGTCTTGTGACTCCTAGACATGACCTGGCTCATGCCATTGTCATTCAGAATGTGAGGCCTCTCAACAGATGCCTGTCTGCCTTCAACCCTTTGCATCTTTCTCTGAAGCTGCCCCTCACTCCTAAAGTGATTTACCAAAGGCTGCACCACTAATCAGTGAATGAGTTTGCATCAGAAGAGAGGAACCCTTATTTTCTTTCCTTTGTTTTAGCCATCAGTATCTGATTCAGCAAAAGGTAAATTTGAATGTACAAAATATATCTGTCAAGCAGACCATGGGACTTCTCCATTTGACCATCAACTTCAATAAATATTTCATGATTATCTGTTTTCTATGTAATTCTCAGGAACTGCTATGAGGTGAAAATAAGTATACAACAATTATTAAAATACAACCCTTAGTTGCTTTGGATTTCCCTCTAAAAGGCTTACGAAGTGTGGATGCAGGATTATGACCTCAGCGATGCAGACTCTCTTCTACCTTAAATGGTTTCTCACATGTGTTTAAAAACATTAAGCTTCTTACCAATTTCTCGTTAGAGCCTCTTCAGCAGTTAAAACGTTGAGATTAACTATCTCTCCTGAGCACTTGTAGTAATACACGACCATGACGGTATGACAACATGTACCACGAAGGGGACACGGTTTGAGCTCAGCAGAGCCATACGCTGGTATGTCTTAATAGAGCTCTAGGCCTTCAGC
>NW_010396942.1:49136-63172 GCF_000710305.1 Buceros rhinoceros silvestris | reverse complement strand
AACAGGGACTGAAAGCACAGCGGGACGCAGGCGGAAAGCAGTGCTGACAGACAGCAGTGCTGCTGCTTGAACTTCAACTTTTGGAAGTCTATTTTTTCAAAACTAACTGTCTAAGGAAGCTCTGGCTTCAGGAATTTCTCTGTCCTTTTTCTTAAATCCTGATTGATTTTGTTCTCTCCTCCTCCTCTCCCCCAAACCAAAACCACTCCAGATGAGATTAACACTACAAGGGAAGTGGATCACAGATGGAATAATATAGACATTAATTAGCCAAAAATGTCAGAGCATAGAAAAATATCCTCAACAATTCCTCAGGGTTTTTTGTGTCTATTCCTCATCTCCTAATATATTTCTAAAATACAGAATTTTTAAATATTCTGCTTCCTATAGGTTGTACCTATGGGCAGCAGAAATACCCTAATTCCCTCCAGTGATGTTACCTGAGCCCTCACATATCTCCTCAAGTTTCCATTTCCATTGGTGGTGTAGCAGGTTAAAACTATGTGGCTATTAAAACCAAAAGGGTTTCACGACAACAGGGTTCTAAATGGAATGTAGACCCACCAAAACCTACACAGAACGGAGCTTAGCAGCTCATTATGGCTCGAATTCAAGGCTTTGTTTAGGCAAAGTAAAAACAAACACAGGTTTAATGTAAAGCGGGTGAAAACAGAAGAGTTTTAATAGTCAAAAACCCATAAATCAATCATTTTAAGTTAAACAAGACTGGAAAATAGAGAGATAGAGATTGATGAATACATAAATAGGCATATACAAGTATAATACGGTCTCCCATCTCAACCCACATCTCCCACTAAGAAACAAAGGACCCGCCACGGGGTCACACTGCCGCAGGGGATGGGGCGGGGAGGAAAATCTTTGTCCATCACTTCACAAATCTTCCAGTCCAAGAAAACTTCTCCTGGAGCAAACCTCCATGCAGTAACGCAGTCCTTCTTCCTCAGGAGTAGCTGGGAAGAGACTTGAGTTTACCGAGGGCAAAATTCCGAGGCTTCTGGCTCTCCCCATCTGCGGAACAGGATGAGGACCAGGCCTTCAGGGAATACCTGTGGGTTCCCCATCTCTGCGGAGGCTCTGTGCTGAGCATCTGGAAGCAGTTCTTCTCCCTTATGATTATCATGTAGGGATAAGGGAAGGAGGTGAACCGGCTTGATTCTTGCGACTTTCCACATTGCAGGTGTGTCAGGCTTCTAAACATGTACCATTTTGTAATGCAAATCAGTTTCTGCCAGCTTGGCTGGAGGTTAACAGTATTTTGTACCCATTTTTAAAAGCTGAAATCTCATTTTAATAGTTCTTTTCTGAGAGGAAAAAAAAGGAATAATTATGACTTCATGGAAATGCTGTATATCACCCACATTTAATGATTCATTAGACAGACCAAGTCTGAATATTGAAAAAAAAAGTTCTCTGATTATAATATATAAACGTTTTCTTTTAGACTCTGAGCTAACTTTACCTGTAATTGCAGAAATCAC
Organism: Buceros rhinoceros silvestris; assembly: GCF_000710305.1. Classification (NCBI taxonomy): domain Eukaryota; kingdom Metazoa; phylum Chordata; class Aves; order Bucerotiformes; family Bucerotidae; genus Buceros; species Buceros rhinoceros. The sequence goes on along the minus strand of NW_010396942.1, from coordinate 61,673 downwards.
TTTCTTCACCAGTATAAAAGCTCACCAATTCTTGTTTATTTCCACCCCCAGCTAGTAATCAGCAAATTTCCACCACAATGTGTCACACAAACAGCACTGTATAGGGTTCCATTTCTTTTCCTGTATGGTAAGTTATTCAGTTTGCTAGTATATTTATCTTCAGTCTTACGAATTTGGTTTTGAAATCTGTTCACTTATGCTGTTGCATTAGAAGCAGAGCAGCATTAGCTATTGCCCGTGAGAAGATGCTATTTATCTTTGTCTTATTTAAACGGATTATATTGTTAACAGCTGACAAGGTTCAAAAGGAAGAAACCTTAACCGTATCCTTTTATTATTGCATTAATATGATAGACCATTATTTACTTTCTTCCCACTTGTCTAGTTCATGCTCAAATTAATTATTTTCGCTGATCCTACAAGTGTTCAGGGTCTACTGAATTCAAGTGTGACATATAAGTTCAACGATTTTAATTTTCAGTTCTTGTTTAAAATTAAGCCAACACGTGAGAATCAAATCTAAAAAAAATAACGTGGCTGGAAGTCAGATACTCACACACATAACTGCAATCCTAAAACTACTCTACAGCTGCCTTCCACCTCTGGAGATATCAAAAATCAATAAGTAGGACACTGTTGTTTGGTGCTTGTACTGTAAAATTCTTCACTCTGCAGTGGTTCTGCTTCTGGTCTTCTGCACCAGCACCTCAGCAGCAAAATGCCTACTTGAAAGCAGGTATGTTATTTCCATCCAGGTTTCCCAGTGGAAGGATGTTTACATGCCCCAGTTTAGTAGATATTCTGTAACACACTTCCTGGGCACCATGTCAGCTCTTTTATAAAAGCTGGGCTCCTCCTGGACTTTGTTTAAGGTTGAGAGGAAGGAGCAGTGCTTTTTTTTATTATTACTTATTTTGATTTATTTACCCACACCCGCACATCTTTCGCTGAATTCCTTACACATGGTGTGGAGACACAGGCTGTAGGGAAGGATTCAAGATTTGTTGGACTGAAAGAAAAGGAAGCAGCATGTACTTGGCTCCAGCCTTTGATCCCTGGACTCTTTCTGTGTAGTTTTACATAACTTTTTCATGAATTTGTGTAATATACAGCAGTGTCAAAGCAGAGATGTCCAAAACAATGAGCTTTATTACATGCAGTGAAACAGTTTCTACAGAATATAAGAGAATTCCTTCCTTCAAGACAAGCCTTTTCTCTCCCAAGAAGACTTCATGCCTGTTTCCTCAAAGGAGAGGCTTGAGTTTCTCGTCAAAGGAGAAAATTCCTTCATCGAACTCTGAAGAAGGAATTTAAACCTTAGAGAAGCAAGGCTGAAAGGTACTCTCTTGTTTTTAATTTTTCCTTAATTTCAATTGTCGGGCAGCTCTGCCCTGACAAATTAGAGTTTAACTTGCTGCCCAAAATTTATTCTGTATCCTGCTTTGCATACAGCTTCACAGGGGGCTAGGAGCATAACTCGGATTCCTCATTGCCATTGTAGATTAACCCCTGCAGCTGGTGAGTGTGATGAGCTGGGTACACTGCAGATGCCAGGGCGACAGGTTATCAGTGTGCTCCAAGGCAGATAGATCAACTCTTTGACAAAGACTGGGTAGGACTCCTGCCTCAAAATGTAGAGTGCGTCACTCTCAATCATTCCTCTTTTTTTTTAAGAAAAGGGCCTATTTTCCCTGTATTGTTTAGATATAACATCTAAGGATGAACTAAGCCTTATATCCCTCTGCTGACTAAGAGGCATCCTGAATGATTAGCTTAGATAAGTTAGCTCAGATTTGTCCAGGTTAAGGTAAGTCCTGTTCCTTCTTTCTCAGATTTTGTCAGCCCCTTCCAGACACGCAGTTGCAGACTCATGAGCTCCCCTAAACTTGAGCACAGTGCATCTCCAGAACAAGGAGAAGAGAAGCAGCATCCTCTATCCCTCAGCTGTCATTCTCTCTCCTTCACACGCTTAGGTGTGCAAACACTACTCCCAGTTTCCTTTTCTATCACAAACTTAGTGCTTTAAGTCTCCCCTGCTCCCCGCCTCCTCTTGCAGAGGCACTCAGCATCCCCAGCCAAAGCTAGGAGAGCTGGGCAGCCATGAGCTGGCTGCGCCACTGCCCCCCGCAGCGTACGGGAGTCTCAGGGCTGATTTGCTAGGCAGTCGTGAGTGAGTGACTGTTATCCCTGGTCCCTCTGCTCTATGCAGTGCCAAAGCCAAGGCGCTCCAGCAAAGCAACCCTGGAGTTCTGCTGCGCTTTGGGCTAAAAGCATTGCTCTTTGGATTGCAGCCAGCCTGTAAACTAGCCCTTCATCATACAGACCTGGTCAAAGAATAGAATACTAATGAAGAAGGGAATATACTCCAGTATGTCAAATGGTGTGGCAATGCAGAAAATTATTTTTTCCATCAAATGTTTCTGAAACTGGGTGTGGATAATTAATCCTGTTCCTTTTACAGCTAATAAGAATAAGGTCAAAGAAGTGGTCTCTCTAATTATAATTTTTACCTTACATTACCACCTTTATCTCAAACTGTCTCTGAATAAGCATAAAAATTAAGAAGGCAACTGAATACTTAATGCTGTTCTAGATAGAGGAAACACGAAATAATATTAACAATGATGTCCTGCTATGAAAAAGAAAGGGAAGCATAAAATTGATTTTGTGCCTGAACACTGTATATAGATAAGAATAGTCACGTTCAGAGCTAGTTAACACTGAACTAACTTAAAGGTGCATATTATTATTATTTTATGGAATGTAATTAACATAAATTTTTGAATAGTCTTACATTTGGGCCCAGAATTTAAGTATAACCAAAAAACCATATGAAAATGTGTATTTGTTATCCAGAAACAACCAGGTAATGTTTTTTTGGAAAGGACAAAAGTAACTACAACTTTCTTCCTTTATTGTTAATTAGGTTTGTAGCTTCTACTTTGAAGATACTAGAAAAAAATGTTTTTAGCTTCTTCCAAAGCTTGCTGAAGTTGACAGAAATTCTCCCACTGAGTTCAATGAGCTTCGGATCAAGCACTTAAGGTCCTCAGAAATTATTTATCTGGTCCACTCTGGTCTATCAGGGTTTGAGGGAGAAGCATCTGTCATTTTTCCTGAGACTATTTTAATAACTAGCAAAAATATCGCAACATATTTTGGTCTTTTCCCTCTGTAATATGAAAATATGGTCTAAACGTTAAATACCTTGTGATCCACTGATTTAAACAGTGTGAGAGAGAGTGTGTGTATGTGTGTGTGTGTGTGTGTGTTTATCAGCACTATTTTATCTTACCTCTGTAGCTTCTTCTCCATCACCAGAGATTCTGGTTAGGCTTTTTAATAAAAAAGTTTACATAATGCAACTCATCCCGCCAACCCTGCAACAGAAAATTGTTTATTCATACAGCTTATAGCAGTAGTCTGGTTATTACTTAATTAACAAATAAAAAGTAGATCAATTTAATGACTGTGAGTTTGGAGATTGATCTAAAGCGCCAGGTTTTGTCATTTCAGGACAAGGTTCCCGCAGCATTTCCTGTTTTCCTTTCATTTTTTCTGATTTAAAACCAGAATCAAGTGTCAAATGCCTGCAGAGCAGGCTTTCAATAGCCAGACTGCCAAGCCGGATGACTTTGTAAACAGCTCACACTGTTGTCATGCTGACACCTTTAAAGCAAAATTTCCACTGTGCCTTTTGGTCCACACTGTAAAAAGCAAATTTCATTAATTGAACATCTTTTTAAAAGGACTACCTTTCCCTCTCTGTGAGGAAGATTCACATGGTAGAGAGAAGAATCCTTAATACGTTCTTTTTTTTAGAGAAATGTTACTTTGCGTGTATTTATCTATATTTGTGTGCAGGTATAATGATAAAAGTGTCTCCTTCACAATTTTTTATCTGCTCCTCCTACAAAGTTGTTTTGCTTCATTGATTTTTCAGTGAATCTAAAAATACTTTTGTGCAATGACTGCTCAGTATTGTACCTAAATATTTAGGGATTTAGATTCAGAATTCAATGTGTTTGCTTAAAGACTAAACACGATTGTTCCAGTAAGGTCCGAAGAATCCCGGGGTGACTAAAAAAATCACAGACATGCACACAAAAAGGTACACAGGGTTTATTTGATCTAGAAAACAGACTAGATGTGGAATTATGTAAAACACAGACTGTTAGAATTTAGGCTTCCAAAGCGTTACTACTAGAATTACTGCTACTATGATTAGGACAACTAATGATGCACCCTATGAACATTCGAGGGGACCATAAACGTTCCCTCCTGTCCAAGTGCAATTCATCATGACGAATTAAGGAGAGAAAGGGAAAGGAAAAGTTACCTTGGTTCATATACATACCGACCCTAGGCTAGCGATTGATGTCCGAAATCCGCAGCGTCCCCCGCATGGATTATTTTAGAGGTGAGGCGTTGGTAGTTAAAGGACCCTCGTGGGTGTCCCCATGGAGGCAACATGGTCCTCATCGTGCTGTGCAGCTGCCTCATCTCTTTTAACAGAGGTTAACCTTTTAACAGAGGTTAAAGCCGTCCTTCACATAACGTGGCCAGTACCTATGTGTGGACAGCCCCAAACTCCACCTTTCAATGGCATAATCTGTAACTTCACACATGCCCAATTTCACTACTGGGGTCACTATTTGGTGGTCGCTTGACTTCATCTTTACTCTTCTTCCTCGATAAGAGTTTTGAGAACGTGTGAAAACTCACTGTTGTGGCACCTCCTTTCCTTTTCCCATCCCTTGGCATCTGACCACAAGACTCATGATTATAAGCTAATCATGGGAGAGCCCGCTTGGTTGCAACTAGTCCACTACTCCCACTATCACTTCTCCTAAAAAAGCTCACTATGTCTCATTTATTGCAAAGCTTCCAAAACTCCCACTGCCCAGTCTCTTGCAAAGCTCCATGTTCCATCTCAGACCAAACTGTTTAAAGGAGACGTTTGACACAACAATATATCCAGTCCCTTGAAACAGTGGTCTGTAACGAAGTATAACATTGAACAAATCAGATATAAAAAAAGCAATACCGAACACACTGGTGAGATGATCACATCAATTGAACAGCTATTTTGCTGTGTCAGTTCATGTCACTCTGATTCTTCTACATTTCAGTAGTTTTCCTATTCCAAGGATTTATTTGCTATACTGTAATCAGCAACAGCACAAAAAGTCACATTCACGATGATGATGTTTAGAACATGCAGTTTTGAATGCAGCCTATTCTTTAAAAAAAAAAAAATGTGGAGACAAAGTGTGGTAGTAGAAACCAAGTACTTCAGAGTTCTTTTTCTGACACATTTCCTGCCCATTCTTAATTGCGGTCATTTAGATGGTACTTCACATTGACCAGTAGTGTAGTTCACATTGTGAAACTGTCGTGGTCTGTGATTATCTCCAGAGGCAAACAAGGCGTTATTAACACTAATAACAATGATACGTCCTAAAACCACTGAAGTCTCCTCAACATAGGTCTAACCAAACCACTCTACCCTTTTGAAAAACGTAATGTGAAAGTGGTAACAAAGCATCAATACTTATCTATATGTCTCCAAGAACTGAACAGATCTCCATTGTGCATACTTTCAAATTTTCCTCTGGTAATCAGTACTGACTTCATTTTACAAAGGAGGAAAAACAGATGGTAAGGATACAAAGGTAGCTGGAGACTACCTTTGTAGTGCCTAGAGACCAAAATTAGGCACAGTTTTTTAGCAAATAAAAGGTTTAGACCTCATTTTGACAGTGGTAAATATCACATATCTTACTTGATGTGTAGTAGGATTATATACTGGGACATTTAAAAGGGCCCAGTCAGGTTAATCTTACTAAAGACAAAGGGCGTTAAGCATCTGTCTCTCTAAGGTCATCTTGCAAATCCTTTAGTTAACCTCCAAAATCTCATTATTATTCGATACGAGAATTGGAAGTAATATACTTTACCTACTTTACAGCTCTAAAAGTCAATAGCCAACATGGGAATAATGTGTACCTCTTAATATTTACCAAATGATTAAATTATTATGATTTGGGGAAATATTCCGTGATTGCATCATAAACCCGCACAGTTAACGAAGACTCAGCAGTGCTCCCTGTGCTATTAAGATCACAGTTTTAAGACAAGCTTTGTAGTTGACTGTCACAAAATGAATGTCCATAACAACAATTTTGATATATGAAGCTGCCTTCACTGTGTCTACTCAGACTTACATTTAAATCACCCTTACAAAATGATGTGAGCAGCCATAAAGATGGCTTGGTTAGAAGGAAAAAATCACTTAACAGAATAAACGTCCACTGAAAAATATGAAGAAGAAAATGTCTGCTAGCATGGGAATCATGAGCCTGGGAACCAGAAACAGCCTTGAAAAGTGAAGCTGGCTCTGCTGAAGTACATCTGGAGTACCCAGAAACTGTAGATAACGTCATATGCCATGGATAAGTGCAAAACCAAGGGACTGTAATGGAAACATCATCTGAAAAGTGCAAACTGTCTGGGAGAATAAAATGGGTCTAAAGGAACACAAAACGGCATCATCTATTGGCTGAAAAATAGAAATTAACAGCGACCACTGTCTGCTGAAAGTGATAAAGTCCTATGCACCCTTGTGTCTCTGTGATATGAAAATGAGTAAGTTTTATCCAAAGTGGAGCCTTTGTCTCTTTCTGGGAAGTTCCTGTGCTGAAGACACTTCTTTTCTACACAGGCTGAACTCTCCACGTGAACTTTATATGAGCTCTTGGACTCTCACTGAACACACCCAGCTGACTCTGGGCTCCATGACATGGATCATCTCTGAAGTGAGACTGCCTGCTGTCTCACTGGTTCTCCTTTGGGCCTACTTTTGGGATCGTTTTCGTTTGTCCTCCCGTCTCTGTGATGCTTGGGTCCCCCTCTGGGACTGGTTTGTCTTGACCTCTGGAATAGTTTGGCCTCCTCTGAAATCTGTATAATTCATTTGATACTGGTACTATATATCCATGTAAGTAACCTACCATAAGAATATCTGCTGTTGTTGAAACGTTCAGTAAGTATAAATCTGAGGTGATCTGTAGTAATACATACCTAGTTGATTGTTGTTGTTACTATATTAACTGTTGCTAGAATTAGTTGTTGCTCTACAAATCGTTGGAGTCTAGTTGGGGCCTGTAGCTAGTGGTATTCCCCAGAGATCAATTCTGGGTCCAGAATTGTTCAACATACTCAGCAATGACTTAGATGAAGGGATGCAGTGTACCCTCAGCAGGTTTGCTGATGATACAAAACTGGGAGGAGCAGCTCACACTCCAAAAAGCTGTGCAGCCCTTCAGTGAATCCTGGACAGGCTGGAAAGTTTGGCAAAGGCGAACCTAAAGAAGTTCAACAAGGACAAACATACAGTCCTGCACCTGAGGAGGAATAATCTGCCCCAGTACAGGTTAGGGGTTGCCCTGCTGGAAAGCAGCTCTGTGGAGAAGGACCTGGGACTCGTGACAGACAAGCTAAGCATGACCCAGCAGTGTGCTTTCGTGGCCAAGAAGGCCAATGGTATCCCGTGATGCGTTAGAGTGTGGCAAAGGAGATTCTCCTGCCCTCTACTCTGCCCTAATGAGGCCCTATCTGTAGTTTTCTGTCCAGTTCTGATCTCCCCAGACCAAGAGAGACAAGGAACTACTGGAGAGAGCACAGCAGGAGGCTGTAATTAGGGGGCTAGAGCACCTCTCTTGTGAGACAAGGCTGAGAGATCTGGGTCTGTTTAGTCTGGAGGAGAGAAAACTGAGAGGGAGTCTTATCAATGTTCGTAAATATCTGAAGGGCAGGTGTTAAGAGGGTGGGGCAAGTCCCTTTTCAGTGGTGTCCAGTGATAGGACAAAGGGCAATGGACACAAACTGGAAGTTCAAACTGGAAGTTCCATCTGAACGTGAGGAGAAACTTTTTTACTTTGAGGGTGACAGAGCACTGGCACAGGCTGCCCAGAGAGTGGAATCTCCTCTGGAGACTTTCAGAACCCATCTGGATGTGATTCTGTGCAACATGCTCTAGGTGAAACTGCTTTAGCAAGCGGGTTGGACTTGGATCATCTCCAGAGGTCACTTCCAACCCCTACCATTCTACTGTTTTGTGGTGATTCTGTGGAAATGATTACTTCTGCTACTGACTGCTGCCATACTATTGATTTATATTATTGCTTGCTGATAGTAATTTCTAATAAATATATATATATACTCACTTTATTAATCGTAGGTATACTTGCTAGTGGTGATTTTATAGTATTATGTTTGTTAGTGGTAATTTGCATGGCATTTATGGTGACCTGTTAGAAAGTAGAGAAATTTAGATTATAAAGCCTCTATGTCCTTGTGTATCACGGAACCCTACAAAGCCAGCAGTCATGATTTCTGCTCACATGTAAGCTGAGTAACCCTTTAGGTTGTGACACAGAGCTGGTTGCTCAATTGCTACATGACATGTAATGAGTTTAATTCAGAAATCAATTTATTTACATCTAGCACTTTCACTCGGTCTTTGTGTGGAATTGAAATATTACCATTCTTGTTTAAAGGTCCCAGTGGAACTGTTATTATTAGTATTAAGAGAATGTTTACCTCATTCATGATAAAAAAATTATTTTTTTTTCTTTTATAGAAATGTAGCAATAATGAGCAACAGAGCATGTCTGGAATCACAACTCTTGGCTTTTTGCAAACTCTTTCTATCAAGTTGCAAAACACAGCTGAAATTACCCTAACACCTTTGGGAGATCATTTTGGTGACCTCAGAGTATTTTCCATGTCACTGCATTTCAAATCAAATCTTGCTGAGCTATTACTTAAAGGGAATAAAGGTAGTCCTATTCCTTATACACTAAGAACTTCAGGATATGCTTAAAGGGGAAAAAAGGATGGCTCTATGCAGAAAAAAAAATGAATACTCATTCAATTTTTGTGCCATGGACTCCAGAGGTGTGAAACTAGACTGAGCACCGAATGCTCTCCACCGCATTCCTGGCATGCTCTGCAGAATTTCTACCCCCAGTCTTGTTTTAATCACCAGTGAAGCAGTTCCGTTTCAGGTAGCAGAGTCATGTAGACACCAAAACCCTGTGCTTTACACCAGCTGAGAATATTACCCGTACATGAAGTCCCACAGATGTTAACGACAAGGCAGAGGATCCTTCATGCTGTTCCCAGGTGGAAGTTTATGCTATCAAACCTCAGTGCTCATTGTTTTGCAAACACCACCATGAGATACTTCTGTTACACTAACAAAGTAAAGAGGCTCAAAAAAAAAAAAAAGTTATAAACGTCATTAATTTCAAAGGACTGAAACCAAGGATGACTCTTCATTATTAGGTTTACACTCATTGTTTTGTAAAGGATTTATTTCTTGTCCTTGAATAAGATTGATTTTTAGTATTACTCAGCTAAAATCTGAGGTCCCTTTGAAATTTCTGACTGTGAGGCAATCCTGTTGCGTGGAGTTTGCTGACACAAATTAAAGTTGGGATGGAAATAAATCTCAGTGGTAAGACTTCCCCTGATCTATGTCCTGAATGTGTGTTTCCTCCATGAGATCCAGGATGTTTATGCTCTTTCAAAGAAAATATTCTGCGGATGACATTGCTTGTAGATTCATAGATGCCAATGAGACAAGTCAGGCCAAATATTTCCTGTATCAGTTGTTTAGTTTTCGTGCCAGTATCAGTGCCTATCTGCTCAGCCAAGTGCCACGGACAGTCAGGAACTGAATGCATTAATAAAATCAATGTCTTTCATAAGACAAGCAGACATGAATCCCTCTGCCTGCTCCGTTCTTAAGTCTAAAAAGATTCTGATAATATATATTTGTGCAGAAAGTAATCAATATCGTATCAAATCTTTTTATATCTTCTCTAAGAACTTTGTTGTTACAATGCATTAAATTAATACAATACAAAAATAACACCACAAGGAGATTAATTTAAATGCAAACACATGAACAGAGCTTATATTGTTTTAGCTGGGTATGATTGTAAAAGAATGTTGCTACAGATAGGAAATGCTATAAATACATAAAGGACTCCTTTGGACCAGGAAACTTTACAAGATCTCTTTAAGTGTCCTTTAAACAACATTGTCCTCTCACTATAAACAACAGGCACAGTGGGTGCAGGTTATAAATTAGAGCTGAGTCCTTACAAAATGGAAACCTACTAAATCAGTAGATATGTAAATAAATTGAAAACCTCTAAGATCTGTAACACAGAGAATTAAATTACAGTCAGCAGATTTAGCCAAGAGCAGAGAAATTGTAAAAGGACAAAGGTGGGGAAAAGAAAAGCAGGTGAATCACAAACAGAAAACATGTAACGTATCATATGCATTGTTTTACCTGGAAGAAGCAGCAAGTTAAAGACATGGAAGATACCCAAGATCTACTTCAAGCTTCATCTGGCTGGTAGAGTTTGTATTCACTGGCACAATGTTGTTTCTCTCCCAGATTACTCTCCAATAGTATTCTAGGAATCAAAAACTATCAACCATTCACCACCAGCATGGGGGACAGTCCACTGTCACTAAGAGAGACCCACAGAGGCTCACAGGGTTGCAGTGGAGGGACCTCATTCCTAGACATACTTTCTCTAAGTTGGTCAGTGTTTAAGAATATGGAGACTTGTTGCTAAAAAAACCAAAAAACAACAACAAAAAAGCTGTGTATCTGCTTAACTCAGCCGCTTGCAGCCTCTTTCCAGATGAACACCCTCTGTGTCCAACCTGTGTACGTTATCCATGGCCCATGGCTGACTGCTCTCTGCTGGTCAGGCTTCAGGAGTCCAATCATCCCATGGACTCGTTTATATCCCCTATACAGCAGTGGGATAAGTACTCCTGGCTTCTGCCCTACTCCCTGCAAAGACTGTTTTACTCAACAGCCTGTTACTTTGACCATCTGACTGTTTGAAAACTGGATTTTATGAAAAAGTAGGGAGGAGATATTTTAGTAATTCATTCAATGGTAAGGGCTGGCATCGAGAGTTTTTACAAGCCATGCACAGAGGTACTCCAGCATCGGAAGAAAAACATACCCATGAAAAATGAGCTCATAAACAGTTCTAAAATAAGTAATTGGTGTCTTTTGTATTGCTTGAATTATAAAGTTATACAGAGTTACTTCGTGCCAATTATACTTCATGTTATAATGATTTGATAGTGTAATTCAGATGATTAGAACTGGAAAGTAAATTTTATAATCATGGTCTCGCTACCAATAAACAACAGAAATGTAGTTTACTCAAAAGAATATTAAATGTAGTAAGTACTTCTTTGGATATCAAAAAGACATCCAAAAGTATCCACCATCAAAAACATATTGTCTTTCTGCCAATAAGCGTCTTGGGGAAGCTGTGTGTTAGATTATCATAAGGTTGAAAGACTGCACTTAAAATCAGGTTTCACTCAGTATTTTGCTTGCTTAAATTTAAACAATAATTCAAAAATTCGTATCTGCCCAAACCTAAAGCTCACCAATTTGACCCAGCCAGAAGCATCCCAAATGATTGTCGTTTGGGCCTTTGGGGACCATTCATTAAAAACAAACAAGCAAACAAAGAATTTTCATCCTTCCTTTTCACAGTCCTACACCCTAATTGATTTTTTCCCATCCCCAAGAGACCCTGGCCTACTTCTAAGCCAAAAAAAGAGATTTCATTGAGATCTCATTTCTTAGCTGACATCTCCAAAGGTTCACAGGGTAGAGTTTCTTTCTACCTTGACTTTTTCTCAGCCTTTTTAGCTGGTGGAGATAAAAATCACCATTCGGATTTTCTCCAGAGAAGACGGATAGGGACTTGAATCAGGGTTAGTGTTACTCTTCAGCGATGCCTGTGTTAATGCTTCCTGAGTGTGCAGTCTTGGCTTCTTATTGTACTCTGCAAACACAAGAGCAGTTCACACATTATGGCTAGAATGATACCATGGCTGGGGCCAAGAACAGAGTCTGTGGCAAGCTCTGCTCACAGCTGCCAGGCGTGCAGAGGTAAGATACGGGTCGTCGTTGCATGGCAGAACTGCCTTACGGTCGTTAGAAAAAATCATCTGGTAAGGAAGATCTTTCAACTAGGGTGTACGACTTGACTGTTTGTCTGTGTCCTCCAAGCCCTACAAAGCTGAAATGAGGATTTTGGTTTGAGGTTTGTGTGATTTCCACAGCTTTTTTGTGCTTTCAGAACAGAAAATATGTAATAAGTAAATTATATATTATTGAAATTACAAACTTTCATGGTTTTGTGCAGAACCTTCAGTCATAGCAATTGCTGTTTATTCAAAATAATGAGACTTCTTCCAAAAGTCATTTACACTTACTCTTTGTGAAGAAGAGACTACATGTGGAAAAAAGCACTATGACGATTTTCTAGTATCTTTTAAACAATGTCACAAAAAACATCAGAAATAGAAAATTTAGGAAATAAGTTTTTTGTGTAATCAGATACTTTGGAGTTTTATTAGCATTCCTCAAAATTATAGAGAAGATAAAAAGTTACTTTTTTGTCCTCTGCTGAA
>NW_010396942.1:40747-49030 GCF_000710305.1 Buceros rhinoceros silvestris | reverse complement strand
AAAAGTACAGAAAGAATAATTTATTTGAATTCATCTACAGTTATCATTCTTGTGAGTACATCTTGCCAAAAATATCTTCCTACTTTCCCTCTCTGACCATCCATTTCAAAAGAGAAGCATATAATTTCATTCATAGCAAAGCAATATAAATCTTTTCATAAATTTTAGCCAAAGTAAGGAGGTGAAACAGGTCTTTCACAAAGCCCATCAGAAAATAGTAAAGCTGCTCCTTTTCACACAAAGTTTAGAGGCTCAAATTCAAATCTCTTATTTTCCTTGAGGAGATTATGTTCATGTATTTCAATTTTCTAAAGAAAACCTAGTCCATGAGATTAAAGCTAATCTGTCCTGTCCCATTCTGACTTCCATCAAAATCATATAGTCACAAAGTCACGCAAATGCTGTTTGGAAAAGACCTCTGGTGGTCACCCAGACCTCCTGCCCAAAGTGGGAGTGCTGTCAGCAGCAGATCAGCTCTGCCATGGCTTTGTCTAGCTTCAACACTCCAAAGGGCAGAGAGGGCACTATCGTTCTGGAAAACCTGTCACAGTGCTGCACCACCCTCCCAGTGACATGACTTCTAACATCCAGCCAGAAACTGAACAAGTTTCTGCCTGCTGCTTGTTTTACCATCTATCATCTTTGGCTCCATCACCTTTGAATAGATGTATGGAGTTGTTGGATGGTCCCCCTTAACCTCTGTTACCAGAGTGAGTAAGCCCAGCTCCTGCAGCCTCACACAGTCCATCTGTCCAAGGCTCCAGTCCACCTCCATCCACAATCCTTCCGGGACTGCATGCCCAAAACTGGATGCAGTAAACAAGGTACAGCTTCACTAGTACTGAAAAGAAGGAGATAATTTCTTTTAGGTATACTGGATGTGGTTCTCGCAAGGTCAGTCAGTATGCAGTTTTCGTTATCTGTTCTTATGGCTCCTGTTCAACCTAGTCCAAGTTGCCAGGTATTGCCATAGTGACAGACTGAGCAAGAGCAAGTCTCTGAACTGGTGTCTTAAGCAAGGACTACCATATCCACTCCTGTTATGTCTATCACGTGTGTCAGCTTTTATTTTCGTTTGCTTTGTAATGTTCTTGGACATTGTTACTGGATGGCCAAGGTACACCAATTACGAGAAAAGTTCTTCCTCTCTCTAATTAACTTCCCTCCCGTTCAGGGAGAGAAAGTGTTAAGAGCAGAGATAAGAAGAAAGAAAAAAGTTTGTGAGCCCTCTTAAGTTTGGGAAAGTAAAACAAGTTGAATAGCACCAGAAAAATAAATGAGATGATATTGACAGGTTTATATGGGATTGGAAAGCTGGTGTAGCAAGGGTTAAACTGTGTTTAGGGGAACAAAAGCGAAAGAAAAAACAAACCAAGCAGTTCAAAATGGCAGCGGCCATGTGGTCATCAGCAAAGCTGAGCCAGTCGGTGTAGCCGTAGTGAATCCACATGCAGGCAGGATCCGAGGCGAGCACAGTGGTTGGGTCATGGGTATTAAGAGAGCGGCAGCAGAAACAGTGGCTGAAAGCAAACGCAAGCGATGCCACGTGTAAGCAGGGTCAGCAGCAGCCAGCAGAAAAGCGGTGGCATGAGGCAGCCTCGTGCAGCAGCAGTGAGGGTCCTGTCCCATGCAACATGGAGACCAAGACGAAATGGGAGTAGAGATAATCCCAGCTTTCCCAGCGCTGGCGAGAGAAGAGGAGGAAAGGCGGGTCTACAGTCACCAGAGAGTGAGCAGCGAGGCAGGTCTGGAGCCGCCGGCGAGGAAGTGGTGATATGGGCACCGGCACACCAACAAAGAGCAGGAGCCCAGCAAGAGCAAGCTGGAAGTACCCGTCCCCTGCGCGGTTCTTAAAGGGACAGAGAGCCTGCCAACATTTTCACAACCAATGAGATGTGCGAACGTAAATGGGAGGAATACATCATGATTGGTCATTTTAAAACAAACCATTTTTTTCTAATTGAACCGGTTTTTCTCCTAACCCAGAACAGACTTGACGACCCTTATGGGTCCCTTCCAACTTGAGTTATTTTGTGATTCTATGATTACATTAAATGAATTAGTGGCTCCCACCTAAATCCTAGAAAACTTGTTGACATTTATTGCAAATAAAATTGTTGTAGATCTTGTCTCTGGAGAGATTAAAAGCTGCCAAAGATGTCAAGTTTGGATTTTATTAATTAAACACAATCTGATATTCACAGAACTGAAGAATGGAGGACACTTGTTAGACTGTCTTATGTACTAGAAATCTATAAGGAACTTCTAACAATCAAGAGGACTCCCTCAAGGATATCAAAGGAAATTAATTTAAAGATCTAATTTGCCTTGTAAGATAGTAAAAGATCTTCTTAAAAGAAACAAAAAAAAATATAGTTTTAAAGCCAGGGACCATCCAAATCAATAGGGAAAAAAATTGCTAAGCGTAGTTAGAACTGTAAAGCTGAAGCTCACTTTTATGTTTTATTAAACATATTCCTGTTCGCACTGAAGTCACTCACTTGTACATTGTGTGAACTACACATTGAATTTGAAATAACAAACCCATTAATCATAGATGAAAAGTTAGCAGCAGTTTTAAAATACCTACCAGATGTGATGATGGACTCAGGATTTCCTGTAACAAGCTTAATACTGTTCTAAGACAATCTTCAAATGTCATGAAGATCAAACGCAACAGGTTCAGGATGGCTTCATGACAGAAAACAATATTCAAAGTCTCGTATTTTCTTCTTATGTTGTATAACTTGCTCTTTTTTAAAACCTTAATCTTTAACAGATGATGTAAGTTTTAGAGATATGCCTAGTTTTTGCTAAGTATTTCATCTAAACAGGACAAGCTGCAGGGTGGATTTACTTTTAACATCAATCAAACTCTCTTCAAATTCTACTTCAACCAAAAGGTATTTATTCAGAATTAGAAAATATTTCATAAAATGTGACCAAAGTTCTAGAGAAAGCCTGACACTCATAATGGTCATTCCCAGACTTGTGTTTTGTGAATCTCTGAACCTGGAGCGGTGATATGCCATTACTTTAACCATATCATAAAGGTGTTAATTCAATACCTAGCTCGTCTGCTCTGACAAGGATTAAGAAGCACTCTATATACTGAGAATTCTACTCGCCGGTATATACGCGTGTACAGCGTTTGAGATGTCAGTAGGCCTCATTCTCTCTCTACTGGCAGTTGGCTATTAAACAGGATTTTGAGGACTCTGTAGTTAATTATACATCTCAGATTTCTGAGGAGCTAGCTGAAAGAACATGAAATAGTAGACAATAAAACCAAATGCCGTGAAAATGTGATGGTATATATATATATAAAAAATTGATCAATGCAATATATTTGTTTTCTTCACTCCATAAAATTCAATGATTTTGCAATTTCTGTCTCGCAGACTCATCCTTTCCACGTCACTATTTTCAGACTGCTATCCTGCCTCCATAATTCATATATAACATTTCTTTCTCATAAATGTTCTCCACTACTTCAGTAATGACATCAGAAAGAGGATGAGGCAAATATGAGGGAATGTCACCTTCATGCACAAAGCCAATTTTTTTAAGAGGCATATATTTGGAGGGAGCTTATTCCTTCTTCTTCCTTGCCTTGGTGACAAGCAACATGTTCCTGCAGTAGTCATGATGAACAAATTCCTCCAAAGTCCCTGTCTTGATAAAAGCTAGTTGTCTAATATGCAAAACATCTTTGGGGTACACTTTATTTCTCAAGAGTAGTGGCAAGACTCACCTTTAAAAAGACATTATTCTCTAACTATTCTATCCATCAAATAAATGCATAGGTTTGCAGTTCTTAGTGCTGGAGACTGGAGGCAGAAGCATATGTTATGTAACGGAACTTCTCTTGGAAACGTGTTTAAAATTTATATATAATACCTCCATTCCTGTTTTACTTCCTCGAACTGACTTAACATAATCCAAATTTCAGAAACCTCTGCTGAAAAAAAATATACTACAAATAGCCTAGAAAGACACAAAAGAGGAATATGTATCTCCTAGGGATTTTGCTGTGCAAGTGTAAGCACTCCTGCCCCCGAGCAGCCCCAAGAGGTGTTTGCATGCACTAATAAAAAAGGAATAAACAGGATGAAAAAGAGAAACAATGAACTGGATGAAATAATTTTAAAATCAAAACAACTACTCTTTATCGTTCCTTCTCTTTTTCAATGTTTAGCAGAACAATTACAAGTCATTAATACTCACAGTCTTTTACAGGAACATAGGACACGACCGCACACTACCGACAGGACTTAGCCTGGTACAGATGAAAATGTAAAGAACCTGAACCTCTGTAATGAACAAAAAACCTTTGATTTTGCTCAGATAAAACATCTATACTGCTTTGGAGTAACTGAAATGTATATTATCTGCACAGAGTAGCAGTCACCTCTTTCATTCTAAAGGAAAACTTTGGATTATACTTCCATTTTCCTTTGATAGAGTGTCATAATTTTCTTTCATTCCACTCTAATCCTCCACACTTCATTCTGTCTAGTATAATCTTTCTTCCTGTTTCAAACCTGCTCCAGCTCTTCTGGTTTTCTTTTTTTTTTCTTTTTCCATATCTGTATTTCTCTCAGAGATGAAGTAGCAGAAGACATTTCTGACTTTCGTTTCTACACCATTTTGCTTACTTTTCTCTTTGAAACAAGGTTAAGCCTTGGTCTGAATTCTTGATTTTTCTCTGTATCAATAACATGTTAACTTCTGCTGCATTTTAGTTCTCTATTTTCTCCTTTGAGTATCATACTTAAGATGAGTGTTTGTGTGGCTTGATGCACATTTTCAAAAACTGCTGTCTATTTTGTGTATATATATATATATTATAGCAGTAGGACAAGAATCGCCATGTGCATAGTACATATTGCTATGCATTATTATATTGATGTTTGTATTCTATTACAAAATATTTGGGATACAGATACTGAAAATAACAATTATAAGCCTGAAGAAAATGATCAAAGCAAAGAACATCTGTAACGCTTTGGAGAGAAAAAATGGTTTTATTGAATTCACTAGGCTCATTTTAATAATAGAGAAAATGACTGCTTACATAGAATATGGGTGTATGGGTGGAACTGGTTTGTTTGTCCCAACGGATATTCAGATAACGCCTCATTATGGGAAGTTTCTTCCAAACCAATTTCCAGCTGGTCTCATCTGACCAACTAAAGCAAAACACAGTGCAGCAAACCCAATACTGTGTCAATAAAAGCAGACACACCTGCACCTCTGAGGTCATTGGAGGGAAAATAGGTGAAGCTTACTTACCTTCCACAAATTATGAAAATCTTTCTTGCTGATTGTTTCTGTCTATATATTTAAAGCATATAAATATCCTACAAGAACAGCAAGTTGACAAACCTTCCACATTACTCAATGCCAACTAATTTTCTCCTATTCTGTAAACATATTTGGATTTTTAGTCTGACATATGCTGGTCTGTTTCGTGTAATCCACAGTCAGCAGAGACATCTATTTACTTCCAAATCCTAAAATTCAGAGGTGTATTTCCAGTGTAATGAGGGAAATATTGACTTCAATTTTAGTCACCCACACCAAAAAAAATGACCTCGTACTGCAACAGCTACACAGAGCAGCTATTAGGAGAATTCAAGAAACGGACTGCCTTTTGTATAAAAGAAGACTGAAGAAATCTGTATTGTGCAGTCTAGTAAAAGCAAGGCAACTGGGAATATTATTACTCCCTACAAATATAGCTGATGGGGTAGCTAAACACCAGGATGAAAAGAAAGGCTGAGTAAAGCTGAAAAACAGTGCTGACTTGAGAACCCACAAACATAACTGTGTATGAATACATTTAGGCCATAAATGTGTCACAGCCTCTAGCACCTTCTGGTTCTAGTTTAGCTGGCTAAGCCCAAGGATTACTCCTGTGCCAACAAGAGCAGCTCTAAAGAAATCTGAGAACAGGACCTGCCTCTTCCTCCCTCGGGAGCTGCTTGCAAGCTGAGGTTTCCATGCTGGCCACTGCCAGAGCTACACAGCAGTGGTGCTGTGGATGTGACTCTGAACCATCCTGTGCCTCATGGCTCCATAAATATCCCTGCAGATCCTCCCAGGTGGAGTTGGCAGGGGAGGGAAGGAAACATTTTGATGGTGAAGAGGCAGTGGCAGGAGGAGTCACAGTGGACTGAAAGGTTTTGTCCTGCCACTTGACCCTGTGACAGCTAAGGGTGGGATGAAAAATATCATAATCCATGGCTGCTGACACATATTCCCAAGAAACTCACGGGGACCCACAAATAACAGCTTGTCTCAGAAGGAAGCTGCGCTTGATGTGCCCATTTAACTTTTTCTGCAAGCCACAGCATAATTCACATAGATTTCTTATACTTGTTTTTTATAACTGCCTAACCTTCTACAAAACGTGAATTATTACTATTGCAAGAATACAATCTCCATTTATCACCTATTCCTTGATCCCGAGTAAGAATGAGCAGTCCCAGGTTTTCTAGAGAAAAAAACCTCAAAGCATAGGAAAGCAGAGACTGAACATCCGCTGTCCTCCTGCTCCCAGATTTATCTACAATTCTTCTCTCTGTATACCCTTCTACCAAGCTTCCAACAGGCTGGAGAAATAGGTGTTTATGTGTCTATACCTAGTCTTCAGCAGTGGCAATATTATAGAGATTGTTTGTATACCTGATCCAAAGACAAACTCTTGCCTTTCGTGCTGAGAAGAGCACACGTTTCCGCTAGAGGTGAATACAGTCAATTCTAATATCACTTACGCTAGCCCAAAGCCTTCTGCCTTCACTATGGGTTTTTCAATTTAAAAAGATGATTCCATACTGCTTATATGTTCACACGTTCTTTTCATAACATCCTAATTATTTTTCCTAGTCTCATTTTGTCTCAGCTGTTGATATGGTCTTGAGTCAAGTCTTAATGTGTCATGCGAAGTTGACAGACAACAGGAGTGGCCGCAGGCTTGCAGCTGTGAGAGATGGCAATAAGTATCTGGCGAGCTAACAGGGAACTCAGGTGAAGACTCCAGTTTTCGAGCCTGCATTTTAATGCATAAACCCCCTAAGGCAGAGGTGTACGACTTGAATTTCAGTACTGTATTTGGTAACAGAGCCTGATTCTTTCATGTCCTTGCATTGTGCATTCAATGCCAGTCCTTAGCAACTTTTTCAACATTTTCTTAATCCATACTATCATTAGGGCATGGGGGCTGGAAAACTCAGCTGTGACAGTATTTTACACCAATGTTGTAGAAAGTGCAAATAATTATACTACCATAACGGAAAAACACAAGGAAATTTGATTCAGAGAAGTTGTCCTCAAACATTTGTTTTCTTGTTCCCTAGACCTAATGAAATACAGGCTATACTTACAGGTAATATTAGGAAAGGGTTACACCCTGACAATTTATATCCTAGGATTATACAAAATGCTAATTGAAAGCGTTTTGTATCAAAACACACTGATGTGCTAGGTGTTTCTGATGGTGCAATTCAGATTTCAGATATTTTCACTAATCAGAAGTATGAAGCATCATAGTAGAGCTTTGTTCTAGCAGCCATCAATTAATTATTTTTAAGGCTGTGTGATTTTTACCGTGACTGTTGCATATCCCATAGACATCTTACTCTGTAAGATAACACTTGGAGCTGTGCATAGCTCCGATATGAATTTAATTTCTCCAAACAGCATGAGAACTCCTTTATTTCTGTTTCAGCTCCTCAAAGCAGTCGAGGAAGAAAATTCGTTTCAGAATTAAGCAGTTACAATATCTGCTTTTGAAAAATAGAACAGCAGTGAAACGCCACTTGTAAACAAACTTTTTTTGAAAGAAGAAATGTTACAAAGGTTTTTCATCCACGTTTACCTTGGTTCAGAGTGGGGAAAATGGATTTTTTTAGATTTTTAAAAGATACTGTGATTTCTTAACATACAAATAACAATGCAAGGGAAGAAAAATACAACAAAATGAACCCTAAAATGTAAGGAGGAAGATGAGAGTAAGGACATAAGAAGGACACAACTTTCAATTACAGTAGTAAAGCAACACTAAAACACTGAGGGGGGGAGGGTGCGGGGGAAGTGATTACCTTAGCAATCTGGATTAATTCCCAGATTTTCACATGTTGTCAGTAAAGCACTTGTTTGTAAGTCAAACTTAAACGCAGTCTGTGCTTATGTGTTAGAAAACCAGGGTTTGTCCTCCCTCACTTTGGCTAGTCCCCATGCCACACCACACCAGCGGGTGTCCTAATAAGACGCATGGCA
>NW_010396942.1:25634-40638 GCF_000710305.1 Buceros rhinoceros silvestris | reverse complement strand
AGCAGGGTAAGTCTCTCCACCTGCAGCCCCACTGAAAGCAGTGCAGAATAACACGATATTTAGCATGGATGCAAGTGTCGTCATCAGCCCAGGAGGAAGGAATGGCTCTGAACAGGAGTGAAAAATTTCCTTGTCGCACTGGCTGGTATGTAAAAGAATTGCAGCTGGTGAGTAGTTTTTGTCTGAATAGTAGAGCTATGTTTAACTGATACTTTCCTCTTCTTGTGCCTGATACTCATTCCAGGGTTA
Organism: Buceros rhinoceros silvestris; assembly: GCF_000710305.1. Taxonomy (NCBI): domain Eukaryota; kingdom Metazoa; phylum Chordata; class Aves; order Bucerotiformes; family Bucerotidae; genus Buceros; species Buceros rhinoceros. The sequence goes on along the minus strand of NW_010396942.1, from coordinate 40,389 downwards.
AGTCAAAATTAAACAGAAAATAACAATACCTATTTCTAAAAACGAAAGAATAAAACCGTTATGAAATCCCCTTTCATGCCAAATATTTGGAATGTCATCAATTTCCTAAATTTTCAACAGATATGAATGCACCTAGGGAAGAAGTATCGCAGGCACCAGTATATGCTGGCTGCCATCCAGCTACAAATTAGCTTGGCAAGAAAGAACCTCTAGATCCTGGTGAAAAACAAGTCGAGCGAAAGCCAGCAATGTGCCCCCACCAAAAGCAGGTATATTGAATCCTGAGCTGCATTAGGCAAAGTATTGCCAGCAGGTGGAGGCAAGAGATCCTTACCCTCAGCACTAGTGAGGCCACACCTGGGGCTTTTTGTCCAGGTCTGGACTCCCCAGTACAAGAGAGAGTTACTGGGGGGAGTCCAATGAAGGGCCAAAAAGAGGATTAAGGGACTAGAGAATTTTCTTCTAAGAGGAAAGGCTGAGACACTTGGGTCTGTTTAGCCTGGAGAAGAGAAAACTGAGAGAGGATCTCATCAATGCTTATAAATAGCTACGGGACAGGTGTTAGGAGAATGGGGTCGGTCCCTGCTCAGTGGTGCCCAGTGACAGGGCAAGGGGCAATGGGCACAAACTGGAAGACAGGATGTTCCACCTGAACATAAGGAAAAATTTCTTTACTTTGAGGGTGACGAAGCACTGGAACAGGATGCTCAGGCAGGATTTGGAGTTTCCTTTCTGGAGACTTTCATTGGACGTGATCCTGTCCAACCTGCTCTAGGTGAAACTGCTTTAGCAGGGGAGCTGGACTGGATGATCTCGAGGTCCCTTCCAGCCCTACCATTCTGTGATGCTGTGGTGATTCTATGAACGCCATTTTACCCTGTTAAGCTCCTCTCATAACGCAAGAATGATGCTGTCCTCCAGCTTTTCAAGGCATGTGCCATGAACTGTGCGTTGATCCGTTCACAGAACCAGTGAGCAGAAAAGCACACCACAGAGCCTGGACGTCTGCGTTATTTTATGCACTGGGTTGAACTTCTGGATGACAAACAATTTGTTAGATGTTCAGAAGCAGTGTGTCATCCTTTTATCATCGTACATAATCTGACACGACTTTCATAGCAATTTAATTCTTTCTGTAGAGCTGAACAGAAGTCCAATTTTCCATCTTGTTATAATTTTCAGGATTTCTGTTATTTTCCCATCTCCTGTTTTGTAATTTTCACATCTTTAGCCCAAGATAAAAAGAAAAATCTCACGTTTTCATGAAATAAGAATAAGGAAACAATGTTACAAGAATTCAAAATGTCTTGTTTCAATCTCTTTGATTGTGGATTTTTAAAGACTTTCATGTTTTAAAACTCCATCCACCAGAGTAGCGAAATTTAATTTTTAAAATTGTCAAAGCAGAATGTTTACGTAAGTTCTTTTGCAATACATATTTGGGTTTTTTTTCAAGATAAGAAATTTGTCACAACAGACATAATCTTCCTGAGAGGAATTTATTCAAATCAAAACAGAAAAAATAATTTAATTCACTTTACTCACTGTGAAATTCAACAGTTCCAGTTCTGAGATTAAGTGGCAGGTACTTTTGCCTGATATTCGTTTAGAGTTTGATTTTAGTCAATCTAGGTGACTTGAAAAACAATGGTGATCTTAGGAATGTGCTTACACTCCCCATTCTTAAATTCACAGGTAAGTCTGCTTCATCTAATGCTCATTCCGGCCCAACCAAAATGCAAAGTTTACCGACAGATAAATGAGCTACGTGACTTTTCAGCTGACACCAGCAGGAGCAGTTTGTTTTGTAACTTCCTGAAAGGAAGGTAGGGAACAAGTCTGGGTTTTACTTATAACACGAACAAAAACCGTAGGGTTTTTTTGTTGGTGTTGGTCTCAGGAACTCTACTTTGCAGCTCTTCCTTGCTTAAAAAACAGCGTTTGAGCTGTACCTCTTCTTCCTTGTCATTCAGTCTTTTGCTACAGAGGCTTGTACATGTCATAAGCACTTTTGAAACTGAGGTAGCAGGGTTCAGTTCAAAGGAGGAACTTCATGTTTTGATGCCTGTTTGAATCTTATCTAAGCTATCCAGGTTTCTCAGCTCTCAAATTTGCTATGGAGAACTCAGAGGAAAGCTCTTTTCTTCTCTGTGTCAAACTGCTTTTTCTCATCTGACAAACATTCATTCTTTTACTTAAGTTTCCAGTATTTTGAAACTGAGAAATATTGCATTAGAATTGAATATTTCTGCTTATGAGCAGAGTTCATTAAATTTAATTTAAAAAAAATAGCGATTTTTTTTTTCAATTACAGAAGCTGGACCAAAAAGTACGTAAGTGTACCTCTTCTTTAATTAAACATTTTCATGTCCTGATTTTCTTTTTCTTCATGTCCATGTAAATGAATACTTTTTTTTCTGGAATTCTCTTGGCCTATGCTTGACTGACACAGCAGTTCCAAATGAGAACCCTCTCTGCCCGTGTGTGGGCAGTGTCTCTTTGTCTGAATTCAGGCTAATTTACAATGTAAAACTCCATACCCTTGTCCCAAAGGCATAAGCGCTAACTTCCATTGGTCACCCATGACTTGCCAGTTTTGCAAAAAGGCAGGTACTGGGACCTATTCAAAAAACAAGTTTCATTATACCTTTGTCTCAGAAATTCATATGCTACAGAGAAGAATTATTATTTGTACTCTTAAGAGAGTTTACAAATGACCTGCGTAATTTAAGACGTGCTGGTTTTCAAGTTTTTCTACGTGTAGTCCCATATGTCAGGTTTTTTCCTGCTTTGGCATACTATGCACTATAGATGATGAAGAACTTGGAGTAATGAAAGTCTGTTATGAGTGCAGGAGGTGACAGTAAAACAAAGGAAATAGTGGTATTTGGATATGCCAAACGTGATTATCAAGGTGAAGCTCTTAATACTTCCTGAAGCTCAAGAATTATGCTGAGTTAAGGGTAACTTTATCCAACTTAAACCACCTTTTCTAAGTCCTGTGTGTTTATTTGCCATTCAGGTGGAAATAGTAAGTTGCAAAAGAGACCCTTCTCACAGGTCATTTCCTTGCCTCCTCTGTGGGTATTGTTAGTGAGGGTGCGTTCCTGGAAGCTGCTGAAAACTTTGGTCTCGATTCAGCGACCTAGTTGGGCATACTCTTGAAATAAGCATCAAGCAAACACAAGCACAGAAAAGAGATGCAATCTTATACTCAAAGGAGCTGTCAAAGGTAATAGAGCTCACCTGTAAACTCGCTGAATCTTGAACAAATGTGTAAATATTGCAATCTTATACACAGAAAAGAGATGCAATCTTATACTCAAAGGAGCTGTCAAAGGTAATAGAGCTCACCTGTAAACTCGCTGAATCTTGAACAAATGTGTAAATATGTCGGGTTAGAACGGTAAACCTACAGTTTTTCCACTTTCATTTTGTAATTTCTGTAAAATCACTCTAATGGCTCTAGTCTAGTACTGTGTTACAGTATTATAAAATAAAAAATATATGAAAACGGCACTGCTTTTTTTCAATATTTTTCTTAATATAAAGACAAGTTGTTCATAGTAAGTGACATTATGATTCCGTTTTCAATTTTAAAATTTTCATTAAAATTTTCATTTTAAATCCCAATAAAAGTGGAGAATATCATATCCTGTTATCTGATGTCTACATCTTTTTTGCTTTTATTAGAAGTATCATAACAGTATATCACCGATTTCAGCAGCAATTATTTTTCCCATATTTTCAACACAAAGCCCTACCAACAAAAAAAATTATCTACATTTCACATATTCCGCTAATATCTCACAGAATCACAGTGGTTGGAAAAGAACTTCAAGATCATCAAGTCCAACCATTCCCCCTGCACTGCCAGGGTCCCTACACCATGCCCCTCAGCACCACACCCACACGGTTTTTAAACACCTCCAGGGATGGGAACTCCACCACCTCCCCAGACAGCCTGTTCCTCTAATACACAGGCCCACTAATGTGACTAAGTCCACAGAATCAGAGAATTGTTTTGGTTGGAAAAGACCTTTAAGATCAAGTCCAATCATTAAACCCGCATTGCCAAGCCCACCACTAAACCATGTCTCCATGTCTCTTAAGCCCCATATTTACATATTTTTTAAATGCCCCCAGGGATGGTGATTCCACCACTTCCCTGGGCAGCCTTTTCCAGTGTTCGACAACAATTTTGGCAAAGAAAGAATCAGAGAATTTTTTTGGTTGGAAAAGACCTTTAAGATCAAGTCCAATCATTAACCCCGCATTGCCAAGCCCACCACTAAACCATGTCTCCATGTCTCTTAAGCCCCATATTTACATATTTTTTAAATGCCCCCAGGGATGGTGATTCCACCACTTCCCTGGGCAGCCTTTTCCAGTGTTCGACAACAATTTTGGCAAAGAAAGTTTACGTAATATCCCATCTAAACCTGCCCTGGTGCAACTTGAGTCCTTGTCCTCTCATCCTAGTGCTTGTTGCTTCTTGGGAGAAGGGACCAACCCCCACCTCACTGCAGCCTCCTTTCAGGTAGTTGTAGAGAGTGATAAGGTCTCCCCTCAGTCTCCTTTTCTCCAGACTAAATAACCCCGGTTCCCTCAGTCGCTCCTCACACATGTTCTAGACCCTTCACCAGCTTCACTGCCCATCTTTGGACATGCTCCAGCACCTCAATGTCCTTCTTGAAGTGAGAGGCCCACAAGGTGTAGTCTCTTCAGTGCCCAGTACAAAGGGACAACCACTTCCCTCCTCCTACGGCCTGTCAAACCTCATACCATTGGCCTCAGCCCATCGACCCTGCCTGTCCTTCAAGCAGACCAAGACACCCCCCCGACTTGGTGTCATCTGCAAACTTCCTGAGGGTGCACTTGATCTTCTCATATAGATAATTGATAAAGATGTTAAACAGAACTCGCCCCAGTGCTGAGCTCTGGGGAACACCACTTGTCACTGTTCACCAGCTGGTTTTAGCTCCATTCACCAGGACTCTCTGGGCCTGGCAATCCAGGCAGCTTTTCATCCAGCAAAGCGACAACCACTTCCCTCCTCCTACGGCCTGTCAAACCTCATACCATTGGCCTCAGCCCATCGACCCTGCCTGTCCTTCAAGCAGACCAAGACACCCCCCCGACTTGGTGTCATCTGCAAACTTCCTGAGGGTGCACTTGATCTTCTCATATAGATAATTGATAAAGATGTTAAACAGAACTCGCCCCAGTGCTGAGCTCTGGGGAACACCACTTGTCACTGTTCACCAGCTGGTTTTAGCTCCATTCACCAGGACTCTCTGGGCCTGGCAATCCAGGCAGCTTTTCATCCAGCAAAGCGCACATCCATCCAAGCCATGAGCAGCCAGTTTCTGCAGGAGAATTCTGTCAGAACCAGTGTCAAAGGCTTGACTAAAATCTAGGTAGACAGTATCCACAGCCTTTCCTTCATCCTCCCTGTGGGTGACCTTGTTATAGAAGGAGATCAGATTAGTCAAGTAGGACCTGCCTTTCATAAACCCATACTGGCTGGGCCTGATCACCTGGTTGTTCTGTACGTGCTGCGTGATGACACTCAAGATGTTCCATAACCTTCCCCAGCGCCAAGGTCAGGCTGACAGACCTGTAATTCCCCAAATCATCCTTCTGGTCCTTCTTGTAGATGGGCATCAAATTTTTTAACCTCCATGTGGGGAGATGCTTCCTAGATCTGCTTATCCAGAAAAAAGAAACAAATTACTAGATTTTTGAAACAAATGGGTTAAAGGGAAGACAAGGGTAAAATCAGTTTTCCTATCACCCAGAGATATCCCAGTCATGTAAGGAGTGAATGTTAATGTTCTTTCCATTCTGGTAAAATTAGCGTGATTTGCACCAAAAAAAAATGAGCTCACAGTTTGTTTGCTTGGGGTTTTTTTTATTTACATTCCAGGAAAAATATTTCCTGAGGCTTCTAAGAGATGACACAAAGAAAAGAACATCCATAAAGGAAATGAGAACAAGAAATGTATTGGAAGAATAGTAAATGTTTCTTAAATCTTTAATTTCACTCCGAGCAGGCATGAAACAGATCAGCGTGTGGTGGGGTATGTAAATTGACTGGCCATCCATTTAAAACAACCTAATTTCAGCTAGTCTAATCTAAGAGGTACATATAGTGATTTTTTTTTCCTTAATGCATGTATTTTATTTCTAAATAGTTAACACATATGAAATATATGTATCTAAAATGTAGTAGTTATAAATGGACTTAACATTAAGGAGTTTACACAAGGTCCAGCCATGCTCGTAGGAGAGGTTGCAATCACCAGTTCTCCATCCGTTGTACGGAATCTAGACTTGATCTGCTGGAGGGGCTGTCTCCATGGCTCCTGCCTTATTCACTTCAAGCAAAATCCAGGACCTTAATCCAAATGTTTGATCTACTTAATCTAATTCAAACTAATGTATCTTCACAGTTCAGGAGGATTCTTCCAAATTACACTGCTGGACATGTATACATGAAATGGTGAGCCTCTTTCTAGTACAGAGCACATTTTCCACTGGAACAGCCATAGCTAGAAGATTACTTCTATCTACATCCTGGTGAGACAGCTTTGGTAACTGTGAAGTTAGTGACATGTAACATTCTACTGAAATACCTTTGGACTTTTGTATGCTCTTCTAGAGAAGAAGCTGCGCAGACTCAGATTGCCCAGCTTGGAAACAGAGACAGTGTTAAATATCTGTAAAATCACAAAAATATACAGAAGGCAAAGAAAAAAATTACTTCCAGTTCTCCCTAATAAAAGCAAGGGTACCTAATAAAATCAACAGTAAGTGAGTTTAAACCTATGACTCAAGCAGGTTTTCACCCAACATACAAGAGAGCAGAAGCCGAGAAGTAGAATAGGTAAAATGTACATATTCTGAATTACAAATATGGTTATTAAACATGGAGATTTAAATACACATTGGGTTTAGAAGATTTCTGTACTGATGGTTGTATATTTAGGCTGGTACTGAAGGCATATCACTGTATACATTTGGCTTTTTAATCTTCATTTGGCACCTGCTACTAGCAGATAGATACGGGAACGGACAACATTAGAAGAGGCTTTTTCCTACACTTGCTTTTTTCTCTTCATATTTCTCCATGTTCTGCTGCATGATTTAAAAAAAAGCAAACATGTTTTTCAGACCTTTCTTTCTTCTTCGCATGATTCTCATGAAATCTTATTGAAAATGAAGACTTTAAGAAATTCTCAATCACCAACGTCACTAACAAGATCTGTTCTAGAAAATTCTCCTAAATCCACAGAGATTCTCTTCACAGCAAATCCAAAGACCTTTCCAAAGAATAATCCCCCTTTTCAGCCTACCATCATTCAGGTAGTGCAGAAACAAAATCCTTGCTACATTATCATTTTCCTTCTTAGCATTCACTATTTCCTTGCTGTTCGCACAGTCCACCAGGATGATGTTTGCAGTTGTGTCTAACACACTATCTGAGATCCACTGCAGGCTGAATGTGTACATGTAGGGAAGTAAAGACTAATAAGAGGATATACTAGGGTGGGTTTGCACTTTACAATCATCTTCTGTGCCAGAGCATGCTGCTTTGATGCCTATTACACTCTCAGACTCTTTAAGCCAACCCATGAAGACAGCTCCTTAGCCCAGAGAAGGACAATATCCAGATGTTACACAGATCCTGGAATAAAAAAGGCTGTTTGTTTTACTGAAATGCGGCTCCATGACTGCTTAGCCTTCATCTCAGGGTAGATGATTAGGTGAGGACACCACTGTGCTACCCAGGCATATTGATGCTATCAGCAGTTCCTTCAGTATCCACCTGGAATCTCTGAATCGTTCTGCGTTGAGGTGTCAAGGCATATGAGACCAAAAAAAAGAGCTCTTCCTGTCTGGCTGAGACCATAGAAAATATAAAACCATCTTACCAATAGGACAGAAAAGAACTAGGAAGGGGCAAGCAAGTGAATTTCAAATGACTGACAGCTTGGATGCAGTCACCAGGTCTTAAAAATACCTGGTTAAAGCTTTTGGGGAAGTAAGTAAGCGTAAAATCCCTAAAGGCCCAGAGCAAATAAACTGGAGAGGTAATGGCAGAGCCTCTGCGTGAAAGGTCAAAGTGTTCTTAAGTCTGGCAATCATCAGGGCAAATCGTTTAAGACTTACTTAAGGGTTTTGGGTGGTTTTTGGAATTCCACTTCTGAAATCATTTGTTCTTCTGCAACTGAGTGTCAAAGGGAAAGATTTGTTTAGTTCACATGGCTTTAGTTAAACTGTGGATATTTCTGGTCTAACATAGAACTTCCCCATAAAAATCAACAGGCTGAAGAACAGGGAGTGTTACCGTAGTTTCTCAGCCAGCCTGAAAAGCATAATAAACAGCTCTGCAGCTCTTTTTATTCTGATAGACATTTTTGTACACACATATAAGTAAATATATATGGATGTAACTTTAGCTCAGCATTTGCTGTTATATTTAAAGTGTTTCCTTGAATGCTGTCGTAAGATTAAATCTCTAGATGACAAGTCAGTCTCTAATCAATTAAGAAGAAGCTTCATCAATGACATGATCATTCCCGAATTGTGTACATTTTAATGTTTTTCTCTGTTCTCTGAAGTACTGATAGCTGCTCCCTGTCAAAGAGAGGATAAGGGAACAAACGAATTCCTGATTTAATTTGCTATGGCAGATCCTGTGTTTCTAACCCAGCTTGTCCTGCTTTTTCTCATCAGAGGAGTCTTCTGATGTCAACACCATTGTGATTTCTCTGGTGATTTCTCTGTACCAACGTACTGGTAAATTGCAGACTTTGCAAGCTGTCTGGTTTTGTCTGGGATGCATTCATGCTTAAAGGTTTGGGACACATCCCTTTGTATATTTTTTCTTTCGTAACAGACATAACTCTGGTGTTGGTTCCACTATTTTCCTGTTCCTTCACTTTTACTTACGTAGGATAGCGGGATTTTACATATGACAATTGCAGGATTGTATTGTTCCTGTTTTCTGTATTTGTGCTACTTTAAGAAATCCAAAGGATTATACAATAAGGATTCTGATCCGCTACTAGTCTGTACACATAGTATTTATTCATTTATCTTTTGTCTTTGCAGTTTCTCATTATTCATCAGTGAAACAAGTAGTTACTTTCTCTAGTTTGGTTTTATTGGGGTTTTTTTTTTGCATTCCGTGTTTTGTATGCTCTGAGACATGATATTCACCTGACTGATCAATCTTTTTCTATTTATTTTCTCTGAATTGACCTTTTTATCCATTATTCTTGCAATGGTCTTTGCCTTTATTTATTTGTCTATGCCCTGTCTTTCTGTTTATTGTTACCCTTCTATCTCAAGCTCCACTTCTTTTTTTGTTTTGACCTGATATTTTAGGAACAACCGTCAATTATTATCATAATCTTTTGCAAGTAGGAAATTATAGGCTGAGTTACCTAGGTACAATCATTTGAAAACACAGGAATCTCCACATCTTAATCTGCATGAATGTTATTATAGCACATCAATTCTTGCAAAGTGCATTTCTGAGGTTTTGAAAATGCTTTTCTGGAAGGTTTCCTGACAGTAACTTTGCAAGTATTACAGAGTACACCATTGGTTTTGACGTATCTGCCTCTCCCACAATTAATTTAGAATAAAACATGGTTTTGTTTGTTCTGTTCTATATATTTCTTTACACTGAAAAGGAAGGAGAAGTGCAGGACTTTTCTTTCTGAGATCCTTTCCTCTGTGATTGCTTTACTTTCAAGACACTAATATGCCAGCTTTCGGGGTCTTCTCCTTGTGGATCTTTTACAAAAGAAACAACTGTAATGATTTTCTTCAGACCTCACAGACAATTAAGGTGAGGTCTTTCAATAGGACTTCTTGGTTTTTAATGAATATTAAACAAAACTACGTTAGACTTTCATTAAATCTCATTATTTCTAAATATTAGCAAAAAGCCAAGACACTTTAGCCCAGAATTTTCTGTGCGTTTCAGACCGCCAAAAGAGGCACTTGGTCTACCAGAAAGAGTATTTCCACTCTCTGCAGTGAAATGCTCGTGTCTTTCTTCACTGATGGCAATTTCTATGCATTCAGATTAGCAACTCCTCACATTTATACCTCTGCCCTTATTTTCTTTATCCATCTATCCTGTGAAAAATAGCTGTGAGCTGTATGTTTAAAATTATCAAATAGGTCCCCTATGATTCCAAGCTGTTGTTTGTGATTGTAAAGTCACGTCATGCTCTTACTCCATAAAATCTTTTTATTTCTTCCCTATTTTTATATTATATTTCAAAAGATTCCTCTCATGAAAGAGAACTCTGGCAGGTGCTAACCAACACCATCCATTGATGTGAAAGCATGATGAGGGGAAGGAAGGATGAGGTTTGTACATCTTTATAGGAATTCCAGTATATAATTCTGCATCTTTAGGAAAGCAATTTGTAAAATTGCTTAGTAAATAACTCAATTTTATTTCTCAGAGGTATGAACTCTTTAATGCATAGTACTTGCAGACCAGGAGACTAGGAGAGCCGATTTTAATGTCATTCTGGAGCTTTTTTTCTCCGTGCTTCCCCATACAGAAATCATATGGACCTCCAATGTTCCTGAGCTCTGTAATGCCATGCTGTCACTTAGGGTCACTCTGGGACAAGGATTCTCTGGTTCCCAAGACAGAAAAGAACAAGTATTCTGCCTCCTTTTTCTGCTAGTTGCTAAGAAGAGGCCACCTACACATCAGAGACCCTGAGGAGACTGTCATGGTCTCACTTGTCTATCTGGGTCTCTAAAAAGTCTTCAGCCTTGAAGAGGGATTATGCACTGAAGCATTCATGTAGTTCTTTCACTGATCAACAATAGTAGCAACACGAGAGATGACAAACAACAGCAGATGGAATTCATAGCACGTTAATGTAGCTATGAGCACTTGCAGCTAGTGGCCAAAACCAAAGTAACCCTTCCTATGGCTTTTTCTTATTCACAAATGATATACGAGTCAAACAAACGGTATGAGTCAGTCAGCTCTGTGTAACTTAGAAAAACTCCACCGTGCTTGCACATTTATGCAGAATAATAAACTTTTCTGTTGGTGTAGACAGGTGATGAATGCCAACAGGACAGACTGTCTTTAACAGTACACTTCAGTAGCTCTGCTTACACGTACTGACTGGTGTGACAGCGCCATTCCATCACCCTCCCTATGATTAAAGACATGTGGTTGTCGTTGGCAACCTCCCAGAGGTTTGCAGGTGTTGTCTGGGGGTATATGAGTTTTTAGTACTCAGTGTTGTCAACACACAATAACTGTTCCTTCACTGAAGTAGCTAGGCTTGAGATAAATATATTATTTTTTTCTATAAAATAGAAAAGTGCACTTTCTAAGGTATGTTTAGTACCAAACGTGAAAGTTAGAATTTGAGCTGTACAGGAAGATTCACAGAATTTCCTCTTTCAGACAATTTTTTTTAATTTATTTTTTTTTTCAGAGAGGACACATCTCATTATATTTCAATGGAACTATTAAGCCCAGTATTTCCAAAATATTAATGTACAATGTATGACATATCAATATACATGTCACATACAACAAAGAAAATGGTTTCCTGGCTTTGACTGAAAGATTAGAAAATCCACACCAAAAATTGGAAATATATAGATCAAAAAAAACCCCAAAGATGCTTAAATTAAAATGAAGAAAGTTTTTAGGACTGACATAAACAAATTTTTTCAGACTCTTTACACTCAGTTTGAGTCTCTTACTCTGTCAAGAGCTTTCTTCATCATAAAGAAAGTCTGACCTGTTGAAATTTGAAGTGATGTGTAAGAAAGTGGCAGGGATGTTCCCGAATCTGACACAAATCAGAACATTAAAGTTGGAAAAATTTCAGCCCTTTCTGATGGTTCTGAGGTGGAAGGCAGTGTGGTGGTTCACCACGCGTCGCGAATAGTCAGGGCGGACAATGCGACAAGAGCTTGTGTGCACACAAAGCCTTTATTGACATACCATGGCAGCAAACTGCTGCGGCACCTACACACTGCAAATTGCAACTGCGTAGCTCCTCTCATCGCGTAGATTTATAGTTTCCCGTGGAGCGTTATGATTTCGTGCTTTGCTTGGATTGGTTTCAAGCTCACTGTCCTGCCCAGAGATGAGCGGCTTTCCAATCACCCACTGAAACAACCTCTCTGTCTCCTCCTGAACAACACGCCTTCTGCTGCTGCCTGACCACAGGCTGAGCTGGGCTGCTTCCCGGACCAGCCGGCGGGTCACGCCCACAAGACAGGATAACATTCAGACAAGATACTTGGAGCTGACAAGTCTGCAGCAACAGCTTATGCTGTGGATCCTGACTGTCTTCCCAACCCTAAAAATCGCAAGTCACTGGGCAGCCACAGTCCTTCCTTTCCATTATAACAAGAACTTCTGTTTTAAGGAATCAAGGTGACCATAGAAGAAAACCACAAGAACTTTAGAAGTCTTTGCTAGTGAACATACCTTGTACACTAATACAGTAGAACACAACAAGCTTTAAGACTTTTTCTACCTCACATCAGTAATTAAAATAGTCACTCCTCAACTTGCCCACATCAAACAAGTCATAAGACAGGTGCACTGCTCTTTAATGTGAGAGTTAGGAACTTGATGGTTAGCTTTTGTTTCTCTCTTCTTAAGGTGACTACCACCTTTCAAGTGCTGGCACTATACTATATACACATTAACTCTGCTCACCTTCTTCATACGTGTGGTCACCACAGGAGCAGTCTGATCAGAATACGTTCACTTGGCAAAACACTGAAGTCCCTCTACTTTCAGGTCCTGGTTTCATTTCAAAGCTATTCATATCAACTACAGTTTCATTTCAACAAGCTAATAAAATCCTCTAGAATCCTCTATATCAGCAAAAAGGTTCCTCACAGCTGCAGCTATCAGCAAAACAAGTAATTTAAGAGTTTATGGTGCACACAGCTGAGTGATGAGAAAGTTTGTGCACTGGTCCATGCTAATGCAGAGGCCTGTGTTAGTCTAAGTAAGCTTCTGGCAGAGGTTTGGCATTTTTATAGCTCTTTTTGGCAGTGCTTGTAGCTGAGGTACAATTCCAGACAGGACAGATCTGGATGAACAATTTCATCTCATCATATTGATGTTGTACAGAACAATTGGTCTCACTATCAAAAATCTTACAGAGACAGAGAACGGGGATAGAAAAACAAAAAGAATCATATTTCAAATGAAACTCAATCTGTTTCTGCAGTACTCCTGCGCTCACTTTTTCAAAAAAGGAAGGGGAGAAAGGAACTAATCATCTCCACATTATTTCATTCAACAGTCAGGCCTAATTTACAATATATAAGCTTTGGTCCATTCATTTCCCATTTACTCACGGGCTTTTTAAACAAGATTCTGTTTTGTCGTACTCCTTAGATGACATCAGTAGACCTCTGTCTGAAGTATTGCCTTTGTTGCTGCCTCCTTTTTGAAACTCTGGCCAACATTCTTCATCTTCAACTATTGTTTATATCCTTTCACTATTTTTGTCAATTGAGCTCACGGTTCAGAAAATCCATAGGCAGTATTATTACAATGTCCATATCTCAGGAACATAAGAACGTGCTGATGGAATAGACTTATTGCTAGAAGGACAGACTGTATCACATTCCTGTGACTGCAACTTTGTACCTAATGAGTAGATGGCCTGGATTAAAAAAAAAAAAAAGCAAATGTCACAAAAATGAATTTAATTTTCATGTCACTTAAAAAAAGCGCTGCATCATTACCTGGTGATTTTAGCCACAACACAGTGGCTATGAAGGTGTGGAAGCCCTGGCTGAGTTGCTACTCTCTTGACTCTGCCAAGGCCTTCAGTTGTTCTGAAATTATACTGCCATTCTAAATAGAATGATCTGGGTGAAATTCTACTGTATCCACTCAAGTGAAAAAGAATCTTAACTAGACCACTTTGGGTATTTTCAAAGTCAGAAAACACTGAAAGGTCAGAAAGCATCTTCAAAGACAAAAATCTCTGAAATTACAGTATACAGTCGAAAATAAGGGAGAACATTGTCCTTTCTTCCTGCAACACTGCATCTCTCTGAGAGACGCTTCCTTCTCATTGCAGATAATATATCTATTAATACCTATTATCTAGTTTGGTAGATTTTCTTTTGGAAGCCAACATAAAATTTTGAAGTGGGTGAATGTAAAAAGAGGTTTCAGCTTTACAAAGGCTGGATAGGAATCAAACATAGACCAGAATAAAGTCACCCTAAATTATTAACTGCAGCAATTCATATATTAATTTCAGCCTGTTAAAATCAGTTAGGCCACATGCCGTGTTTTGCAAAAAGGCAAAGGTGTTTGAGTGATGGCTACTTCCTCTAAGATCAGCTTGAAAACAGCTGAAGAATAATGTAAAAAGAATAAGCTACATGATCTCTTTTCTCCCTTCTGCTTCCCAGACAACACATCCATCTGTAGAGCTTTGTTGATTCCTGGATAAAAATGCATTACCATACTGAGCAATAACTGCGTGTTATTCTACCTGTGAAAAATTTCATTCCTTGAGTAATAAATAATCCAAGGTTGAGTCGAGGTTCACAAACCAGGTATTTTCAGTGATGCTATGCTCACATTTGTAGAGGCACCACCTCAAAAGGAACGGATACAGTTCTCTAACAGCCTTCAGAGTTTCCAATTAATTTTTTCGCACAATAGTCTGAACAGTCATCCTGTGCAATACTGTAG
>NW_010396942.1:0-25519 GCF_000710305.1 Buceros rhinoceros silvestris | reverse complement strand
TAGGGAAACGGCAAACAGAAATTATTCACCAGGAAGCATTGAAATGCAAAGAAAGTCATCCCCTTTCAGAATCCTTCTGCAGCTTTCTAAAAGTTACTTTCAATTTGTTTTATGGGCAATAAAATCTTTAGCACTCTATTCTTTCACAGATTGCTCTTTAGTTTTAAGTGCGAGCTCATAGCAATGAAATATTTAACAACAAAATGTTTGTTAATGGAGCAGCTCTGTGGTAGGCCTGAAGCTTAAAGCACATCTAACGAGAGAACCCGCTTGTGGGAAACTGTAAGACTGGTCAAGGGAGAGAAGGGTCTCCTCAGGGTTTTACACTAACCTGCTCCCAGGACAGTCTATATATACAAAAGTACTTCTTAATGTGAGTTCTAAGTGTTTGCATAGCGGGTTTCTTTTAATTGGGAAATTCATTGTCTTTCTTTTTTTAAGTTCTGGGTTTTGTAGGATACTAGAAACCAAGAAAAAACTATAGTAAGTAATCTTTCTAATACTGTTGTTCTTGTGGTGGTTGCATAATGTTCATACTTTCCCAGAAAAGTTAATATTGCCAATAATTGCATTATATCATGCTAGCATTTACATGACTGTTTTATTTCAGGAAATCTCTCTTCTTCAAAGATTGAAGATTATCTCTTCTAGAAGCTATCAGGGAAAAACAAATGCTGTTGATCCTCTCCTTTCTGTAATTTTGTCTTTACACATTTTTAATCTCCGTGTTTGTAAAGAATTAACTAAGGTAATGCTAATACTTTTACAATCAACAAGAACCCAGCAGTAGTAAAGATCAGATGCTGAACTACAGTTAGAATTAAGAAGGTGGCTTCTCACTGCTTGGGCACTAGACGGTGCAGTAGATCCTTCAAAGTCATGGCTGTTCCTAGACAAAAGTTAAGTCTCATCTTGCTAGATTTGGTTTTAACTTGTGTATTCCTGTATAAAGCATGGTCCATTGGACTATGTGGTCTATAGATAATGATAGCAGATAACGGATTGCTGTACTATTGGTACACAGTCAGAAGAGCAAAACTATTAAATGATGTTCTGTGCATGCTGCGAAGCAGTATCATTGTGGAGGAAATGCACTGGAGACTTTTTCCCATCTCTGTTATTTGTTCTCTCCAGGACTCGGATAATGAAAGTGCAAAATAGCTAACATAGTTCCCTCTCTTAGAAATATGAGAAGAAACTCTTTTTTGCATTTTGAAACACTATGTTTTCTAAAAGTGCCATATATGGAAATTATTCAGATGGAGTTAACCCTATACGTATATGTAGATGTGGCAAAAATACATTCCTCCGGAACTTCTGTGGGTCTAGAGACATCTGAGTGGAATGGATTTACTGAAATTTACATTGGCACCTAATATCAAATTCATTCTGTATTTTAAATATTTACCTGGAAAAGAAGCCATTCTTTCATTTCTCTTAACCATCTTCCCAACTTTTTAAACCTGCAGTGTAAAGGTTAGTTTCTCCAAGGTATGAAGATCTCAGCTGCTAAGTAAAAGACATGTTGTATATCGATGAAAACAACAAAGTTCTGTATCAATACAAGTCCTGTTGTGGCAGGTGACTGCAGATTGCGGGCAAAAACAGCACAGATTTCAGTGCAGACTAATTTTTGCTCTACTTCTCAGAGGAGATGCGTATGCATTTGGTGCATCTGTATTAGCATTCTAGTTCAGTTCTAATTCAGCTTTTGAAGAAAATTTCCTGACCATGTCTCCACATGTACTTTGATTCATATTTCAGAGCAGTCTCAGGGGGCTTTTTGATGAATCTAAAATGGAAGATGCACTCTAGGAGTACCTCTAATGCTCTCTCTCACTCTCCTCTTCACTCCCTTCACTCCCAGGCATTGAATCCATGGAATCAGTTTAAAGACCACCTGAAGTAATAATGCTTCTAAATGCTTATGGTGTGAATGTCAGCTCCTTCGTGCCATCTGCTTCTCTGCAGACACACTCCTATTCATCTGCACTATCTGCTAAGGTAGACATCATTACACTTCCATCCTATTTTGGCCCATTTTCCTCCATGGCCTGAGCACCTTACTTTAAACCCGTACCAGGTGCCTCTTTTTTGTGGCGGTTTGGAATGATTACTTGACTGAAACCACAAAAAAAACCCCACATGGACTCCTTTCTTGGTCACTTTGATCCTTTAGAGAGTAATAAGTAATAATAGTGTGACTAATCGGGAGATTTGCTTGCTAACTTACATGAAGTTTTTATAAATACTGTGAATAATAAAACTATGGGTAGAACTCCATATCCTCATCTGTGTTTTTATACCAACATTATATAGTTGTCTCCTAAGCCACTCCCACAACCTTCCCTTCTCCTAGTCCTTGCGTGCATCACACTGGCCTCTCTCATTCCAGCTCATACAATTCAGCTCCTTACTCTTGTATAACCTTTGTCTCGTGGTTCTCCTTCAAATTTTGCAGAATGCAGATCTTCCATGTGGGGTTTCTGGTGGGTTGCAGTCATCTCAGGTTTCTTTTGTGTTGTTCTTTACCCCAATGTCCTTTTCTACTAAGTACATTTTGTTTTACTCATATTAGTTACACAATAACAAATAATATTATCTTTGATAATGGGAAACTTGCAAAGCAGCATCTTTTATCATAATTAGAAAAAAAAATTGATTTTTGCTTTGGTTTTTTTGTTTGTTTGTTTCAAGCTGTGTTTGAATAGGTAATAACAATGCCGATGTTATAGAAATTACTTAGAATAAACATACAGTTTCAGGTTCACTTTCAATGTTATGTTTCTAATCCAAAAACTTGACAAAGGATCGCATTGCTCTGCTTGGTCACAATATTTGCCCTAAATCAAAGAATCCATTGGATTGTTCCATTCCAAAGTCAGAAAATAAACTTCTATTTTTCCCCAAGATCACAAGTGGGATAGTATAAATACAAAATTATTTTTACCTTTTTTTAAATAGGTGTGCAACATCTTATTAAAATAAAATGACGCTTTTTCATCAGACGTAATTGCAGCTCTGATTTGATGTGAAGGTAAAGGGAGCTTTGAATAAGTTAACGGGAAAAGGAAAATCTATTCTGACTTAATCCAAACTCCCTTCACTTCTGCTAGGGAGAACTTAAAGGAAACATTGTTTTTCATGCCACTAGAGGACATAATTCGATCCTAATGCCTCACCAGAGTTCTTACGAGTACTTCACTCCTTACAAGACTCGCACATATATTTCATGTACGTGGTAGGTCAAAGCCTTCTCAAGCGTTATGCAGACAGCAAACTTGGATAAGGAAGTTCGAAATATTCATATAAGTTCTGATGACAGGCATTTAAATATTTTGAGTCCGCCTGAAATTAATTTCTGTTCCTTTATAAACATGCTTTTACTCAGTCATGCACATTTTCAGGATTATCTATTTTTGCTCTTCACAGGCTGTGAACCGGACCAATGGAATCAGTGCATTCAGCTCTTCAGTAGTTTGCGGTGGAGCACGAATATCTACTGAAGAAAAGAGAGCATAAGCAGATTTTTCTTTGTCATATCCATTTACTGTGAGAAGAGGTGAAGTCTATCATAATTCTATCATAATATCCTGGTTATAACTACCAGGAATAGCTGGAGAAAACAAGGAACCTTAGTCATGAACCAAAAACCCCTGACTTGAAATAGGACTTGAAATTTATCTGTGAGTAACTATAGAAATGAAATTACAATACCCTAATAAAACCTCATTAAATAATGTTTCAGTGTATGTTGATGTGCAAAAAAGTGCACCAGACAGTGGAGACATAATTGTGCATTCACCCTTAAACTGGCTTTTCTTAGTGGAGAAGTTGTAAGTGCGGAAGCTAATGGGGAAAACTCATTTTCTTTTGGACTGTTTCAGCTTGGGCTGTGTATTGTAATAGCTCAGCCTGGACTCACACGTTTTGCACAAACGAGATGAGTGCTACAAAGATTTCCAAAGTTCACCATAGAAACTGAACAAATTAGCTGTCTCTACTCTTTTTTCCCCTTCAGGGACTCCATCAGTCTTTCTATACCACAAAATGAAAACCTACGAAACTACTGACAGAACACTAGAAGAATTCTTCGGACAGTGCAGGGAAAATGAAGTTTCACCCCAGCATGGGAATAATTTTTCATTTCTTTTCTTACCCATACACTCACAGTGAAACATGTTCTTATTATTTCACTAAGAACTAAATATAAATAAATAAATATTTATGGACTATCCCATCTCGTACCAGGACAAGTATGGACTGGTTTTTATTGTTCAGTCCCTGCAAATTTTTTTTCTGTTACTCTTTGGTTTAGGCATTTACATAAGCAGGATAGAAAAGTAAGACAGATTTTCTATCTAAACCTTCAGATTTTGAGTATCCCCTGAGGATTTTTGGGAAATAACCAGAGCTGTTAACTGAACTTTGTTTGTTTCCTAAGCAAATGATGGTCCCAATTCGGTAAACTCATATGCATGATTTCCTTGTTAGTTAGCAGAAACAGACCCTTTAGACTATTTCAAGCAAAAGCTTTTTCTATTTAATTAGGAAACCACAAAAACATGAAGCAGTCCTCCAGGAAGAACTAACTGCATAAGTCAAGGGAATTGTTTAACTGGAGTGATTATAGGGCTGCTGAATACGAGGTAAGTCACAGATTCAGTGCAGCAGATATTCCTTTGGTGCCATAAATACATTTTTTAAAAAGTTTATCCTGTAGCAATGCAGTTTGGGGTTTTGGGGGGTTTTGGTTTTGGTTTTTTAAAAAAAAAACCGTTCTATTTCTCTGTGGGAAACTTTGGAAAGCTTTGTAAAGCAGTTCTGCTGTCACATAATATTTGATGCAAAACTATTTTAATAGGGCATTGTAGGTAGGCACATGTATAACATATACGTGTCTTTTATCATTTCCCTAATATATAAGTATATTTATCTTAACCGAGTATTTTGCTTTGACCTTTCAGGAAATGCCCTCTTTAAGATCCAGCATATAACTTTCAGACTCTTGAAAATGGTACATGGTGTTTACAGAAAAAAAAATGCTTTATGATTTCATTACATTACCTTGATATGATACTATGATTCTATGATACCAAATTATTCTGTTTCTAAAATGATGCAAGATAAGTATCTTAATTCTCCAATCATCCATAATGACTAACATTTCTGTGTGAACTACATTCCATCAACTACATTCCGTGTGAACTACGTTCTGTGAACTGTGAGGGGTCGATCTGGGAAATTATTATGAGTTTGCACCAAGATCTCAGAGGAAAATTTGTATTTATACATTAAAGTAAAGCTCTTCTCGCCTTCTCTCATCCCATTAGTTGGTCTAGTAAAGAGAGAATGAAGCAAAGCACTTTTTATTTATTTCAACAAGTGTTTTCAAGCACTTCTCTCTCCATCCGAGCAGCAGTGTGGGAAAAAATCATCCCCTGTGCTCCCTCAAAAACAAAGAATGGCACTCTTCTCCTCCCCCATCTGCTTAGTCCCATGCTCCTGCTTAGTTCCATGAGGGGCTAGGCTCTGACAGTATGAGTGGCACCCCCTCTAAACCACCAGGCATGCGTGGGGCAGCTGACCGTCCAAGGCTCTCTGAGGATGCAGGCAGCAGCCTCTTGCTCTCGAGCAAGCTGTGGCTTCAGAGGCCTCCTTGGGGAGGGGTAACTACGAGAAAATAAGTTGCTAAAAAACAAGAGCTGATATTCCAGCTGAAAAATAGCATGACCACAGGAACTGAACTGAAAATGCAACACAGATTTTTTGGATCTATGCCCAAATCCAGCTTCCACTCTGGCATCTGAACAATTTACTGTAAAACTAAAATATTAGGTCAGTATGTGCAATCAGTCATCTGTAGGTACATAGTGCACAGCTACAAAGAATTTTTGCCTCAAAAGATAATTTTTCAAATACCCTTAACACGGTAAAATCAAATATAATTTCCATCATGATTAGGCTATCCACTCACCCCTCAGTGAAGTCCACAGCATTTTCATGCTAAATTTCACATTTTAAACTTAATCTTTTGCAGCTCTAGGGCTGGTCAGGGAAAGGTCAGTCACAGCCGTTCTGTTGTAAAAAGAGAAAAGCGTTCTTAACGGTTTTGTGTTTCAGCATCTCTGAGCAGCAGAAACACTGCAATAACCTGCAAATTTACCAGTGTACCAGTGTAGGAGTGGAAGGTTTTATCCCTCCAAATAATTCTTTCTTAGGCTTGTAACAATCTGAGAAATACGGTGTTACAGAAAATCATCTAGCCACAAAAGCAGCCAGCACCACTCCTGAATTTTGTTCCTCTTATTGCATGCACGTTAGTGTGGACAACTGCATGAAAACATTGTTTTATTTGCCCTAGGTAGTGCCCAGCAGTAGTCACCTATTTCAAATCATTATAAGTGCTTATTTTATATGTGTTATTATAACATTACGCAGAGATAAACCAGGGCGTCATAAAACAGAGAAATAAACCAGCAGTTACAGGGAATGTATGGTATGAGGGGAGGAGGAGGGAGATAAATTCAATATTAAAAATGAGAGGAAAAAGGAAAATATGTACTATGTGAGGAAGGCAACCATGAACCATATTATTTTCTCAGAAAAATGTTGATAGAACATTTATGCCCTTCTAGAAACACATGTATATGTAGGGTGAGAACTTTTATCTTCATTGGGAGCATCATTGTTACCATTAATAAGTTTAATTAGCAGAACTGAGAAGTATATGGTTTTATTAGCGTGGTAGTGTCTTCTAGTTCCATGAAACTTTAAATTTTTGGTTAATTTTATTTATTTTATTTTATTCTTTAGGTATTACTCCAAGTTTTTTTTAATTCTCAGGCCTCAGAAGGTAGAAGACAATCTCTGCTTCCCTGTAAGATACAAGTCAGATCCGCCTTAAACTAGAGGTAAGGTGCAAAGATGGAAGACAAATATATATCAAGTATACTGGATGTGTATAAAACACAGATTTCATGCTAATAAGGCATAAAGTGTCTTTCTGCCCCATCTTTATACAGCACCTTGTACCATGGGTTCTGCCCCAGTAGGGTCCTGGTTTCTACTACTCTCTGAGTAAGTAGCTACAACAATCAAAATGGTTTATAACCACTCTGAACCTTTTTAATGACAGAAGCTATAGAGAAATTTGTAGAGTCTGAAAAAGCACCGCTCAGGGCTTAAAATTACTTTGAACAGCAGAAATTAAGAAACACCTTGATAGAGCTCAGCTTTAGAAATTCCAGACAACACTTATAACTAGTGTCAGCAGTTCTATAATAACCATACGTATGTGTGTCTCTATACGTGTGTATATACTCGTATAGATATCTATATCTATCTATATCTATTTCATCTCTATCTATATATCAGGAACAGACAAGCTAGTGAGCACAGACAGCGGGCTCAGCAGGAGAGGAATGAGCAGTCATCTTCTTTCTGTCAAAGTAATGTACCTTCCACTACATTCTCCTCTTGAAGTATTTCACAAAGTAGCTCTTTAGGACTTCGAAGTATCTGCCAAAACTCCTTTGACATTTTTATTTTTACGTCACTTACCTCTCCCTAGTCTGGGGATAAACCGCAATGTAATTTCTTACATTAGACTTACATATGTCACTCCTTTGTTTCTGTTTACTACTGCCACAAAAAGATATCAACTGCTTTGAGATTTTAATAATAGATATCAAAATTTAATGCATTAATGGCCTGTACCATGCGCATGGTTTGTGGTCCCGTCTGATCCTAAAGCCTGTAAAACCAGGAGGCTTTGATGGGAACATCCACCTGTCTTGTGCCAGCCTAGTTTGCTACACCTCAGTGAGAAGCAGTGGCGTGAAGAATAAATCCATGATTACCATTATAGTGTGTTTGCTCGGTACGCAGGAGGCCTTTGTTTCCACTAGCAGTCTACCTGTTCAGTGTCTCAATAAAGTCTTGCATTTTGGACAGCACATTTGGAGCCATAAACGCATCCAGAGAAGGAGTAATAATGATATATCAGCAAATAGCCTCGTTAATAACCCAGAGAAGTGAACATGCCCTGCATTTGAATGAACTTTCACTTTTCTGACTACGCAGTTTGTGTAGAGTTAGGACAAGCAGTTCTGTGAGCACCAAAATATAACTTCATTTCTTATGGCTGCCCCACATTTTGTTGCATTTGATGTCTCGGTCATCTGTTCCGAGATCTTTTGTCAAGCATTCATTATAGCAGCTTCTTACGCTAATTCCCTGTGTCGAATAAGATTAGCCTTCCCTTCTTCCAGGACCGGGACGTACTTGATTCCTGTTTCATCGCTTGTTTTCATGAAAAGACGACTCTTTTAATGTCTTTTGAAACCTCTTTTCTTCTGATTAATTTTCTTGACGTTGTTGACAGAGTTTCAGACTTGTTGAGTGGGGTAAACAGAGAGACAGACATGGTCATATAGGAATCATACAGAAAATTAAGGTAAAATTTAATAGAAAAAAGCCTGTATCTGCAGAGATATAATTATAAATTATCTTACCATGAATTCTAACTGGAAGTAATGGCAGAGAAGATCCAGATAGGAGGCATGTATATAGGCGGGAGTAGACAATAACACTGAGGCCATTAAAAAGTCAGACACGTGTCTCTCTTGTTAATGATCAACAAATCATTAGCATATCTAATCTTAGCATATTAAAGTTGGAGTGCCATTTTGGGAGGAACTGATTTCCAGAAGGAGAGGTGAACCTTGTGTGAAACAAAGTGAAATGCTTTCCATTGCCAAACCCCAAAATAGAATTTAATGTAATTAACAAGCAATATATCTGGTGTGTGCGACTCGGGAGGAGTTATTCCTCCCACTCTTTGGCTGGACTTTCTGTTTGTATTACAAGGTCTTCAGGAGGGGACTGTCTGTATGCAATCATGAAGTGCAAAGCACTGAGGTACATAATTTTAGCTGAGGCTAAATGCTGACAAAAGATAAATATGTTCTTTGCTATAATATTAAAGTTCTTATTTCCTAGCATCTGTTTGACCCATGGAAAGCCGTGGGCCAGTGCACAGCTGTATAAGGGCTTGAGCACCAACAAAGTCTTGCTATACCTGGGCACTAGCACTGACTCAAGCACTATTGCACCTTCTCATCATCTCCCATGTAATTTCCTGACATTTTAGAAAACATTGCTTTGCTATAAACAGCTGTTTAAGAGCATTTGTACTGATCAGATTTGTCCACACTTGGTACCCGTCACAGACTGGTATTTAGGATACCCATTCCCCCTTTGCAGCCCGGCTATGGCCATTAGTGGTCTGCTAAGGGGAGGTGCCAATGGCTCCAAGAGAAGAAAGGCACAGCCTGTCACTGTTCTTAGGGGCCATTACTGGCACTGTAAGTCTTCAAGACCTTCACATCCTTTTAAAAAGTCAGATCCTTCTAATCAGAAGTCACTGGGAAGGTATCTGTGCCGTCGACGTTATAGAAACTTGGACAGTACGATTCGAAGTTCGACTCTTTGTTAGTAGCTAGATGGCAGCTGCTACTTCTGTAGTTGACGTCCTCAGTGATGATGTGCAAACAGGGGAGTAAATATAACTATGACAGATTTTAATCTCTATAGCAAACTAAGAAGAAGTAACTCACACAAAAATCTAATAAAAGACAGATTTTTTTTTTCAAGGTGTTGATGTTCTGTTTTTAAGCCACAGAGGAAAGGGAGAGAATTAAGTATCCGTAATTGAGTGGCCTTTTAAAGGAAATGAGCATTTATTTGTTATTTTCACTTCTTGTCTCTGTTTCATGAATTTGATTTCTCTGATACTAAAGCATGGAGTTGTATATAGAAATATTGAATTTATTCAGAGAAGCCATCTTTCGAGCTTACTAAAGCCACAAAAAGTGTTGCTTTCTTGATTTACAGGGCTCTGTTTTTCTTAGTGTTAGTTTTTATTTTATTTTTACCCTAGTTCACGAATATAAAATTTAACAGAACAGAGTCATCGGCTCTGTGTGAAATGTAGATTCAGCAATTGCTTTTCGTTCCTCAGTCCTCAGTAGGCAGTATATGAATAAGCTATGAGGAAAGAATGTTCAGACCTTGAAAGTGATACAAGTAGTTTGACAATGCAAATATTAGCAGAAGGCAAAGGAAGCCAGGAGTAAAGATGAGGTAAAATATAACTCAATAAAATAATTTATTAAGTATGATTTTAACCCTCATCCCCAAGCTGAACGAAAGGTTAAGGACAAAGTACTCCCCCAAAAATTTCCGTATGCCATGCCTGTCCTTCTCCCTGTTGACTTCCACTACTGAGTCATCACATGTATCATAGAATGTCTGTAAAGATTTGGAGAGCACAGCAATCACGCTATGCATGAGACCCGGCACATATAAATGATGCATTTGCCACTAGGGCTACAGCTCATCTCCATAATCCTCGTAAATTTTGGGAAGAAGGAGAAAGAAAGGCTCCTATCTATCTGATGTAAATTGGCAAAGATCTATTAACAACAGTCAGTGGTGCTGGGCTGATTTACATCACCTGAGGAAGAAGTCTTGCTTAGCCATTGACTAAACACTGCTACCAGTAAAAAGAATGAGCCACATAAATTGCAGCTAGGACTAACCACAATTCATTGGGTTCCTTAAGAAGCTGTGCTTCTCGGCATGTATTCCCATTGCAGATAAAGTTAGAGATAGATTTATCCAGGAACTGCCAGCAAGCTTCAGATATATAGCTATAGACAGCTATAGATATAGACAAAATTTCTTAATTCTAATCTTAGCTACACTGCTGGAAATCCAGCTGGATTCTGCTGATATTTACGGAGTTAATTTTAGCCACAGTACCAGAAACCGGAGAGAAACTTCCGAAATAAAAGAGAAAGAGTTTTCCATTCATGTTCTCCTGTTTTGTTCTGGGAAGACTTGTAACCTCACTGTTTCCCACGCTCAATCCTTAGGCACTGCGTATGTATCCACATTGCTGAGCCAGCACCGCCATCGTGCCTGCTTTTCCTGTAAACACAATGTGCTGCAGCGACACACCAGATTTCCAGTACAAGGAAGAATCTTCTGTCATCTTCTCCCCCAGTGTGCAGGAAAGCTCTAAGTACACTCTATTGCCTTCAACTCACTTCTTCAGATATATAGCCCACACTTTCAAGAAAAGAATCTTCCTGGCTTTTCTTTGCCTCTGTTCCACAGGAATCTCCAAGTACCCACAGGTTTCTCATCCGTTTCCTCCCTAGTCTTTCTGCAGGCTATAATCACCTCCTAAGACACAAGAAATTTCAGAAAGGATTCCTCGCAACAGTGACTGTTACCAAAATGATGCAGGTTTTAAGTCACACCAAATTTCTCCATTTCAGCAGATGGTTACAAAATGAATTGCAAGTGTTTACACAGCCACGGTAATCTCACTTAAAGGTTTTAGGGAATGTACCTGTCCATTTTTAATGGGTAACCCGTCTGACTATTGATCCTTTCAAAGTATTCAGTCAACTTCTGGTTCCACATAATGTTTAGTTTCTAAATCATTTTACACTATTAAATCCCCACCACTTAACTCTTTCAAAGTCTCAGTTTTATCAGTCATATTTGCTTGATCATAACTGTTTGTAGGTTATATTTCTGAGTTCAGGGACGTATTAGACCTAAATATGTATGAGTGTAACTCCGAAAATATACATGCAATCGCAAAATGCCATGATACAACACCTGAATCGCTTTAATAATTGCTTTTAACTCTAAAACAGATGAATATGCTATGATCTGCTATGAATCTCCCGACTTATACAGATATTCTTATGTTCATTTTAATAAATCTCAGATTAAATACACATAGTTGGGGTAAGAAATAAATGTCAATTATCACAGTTGAGCAAAATAACAATAATAATAAGAGAGGAGAAAAGGAAATTACTTGATAAGATACAGCTTATTCAGGCAAGTTATCATGCCAAGAACAGTTTCCAAGTATTGAATTAGTAAGGACCATAAAAGATGTCCAATAAATTTGTTCTATTTGATTTGTAACATGCCTAGTTTATAAAGAACAATCTAATGGAATGTTTTTGTTAAAGTAATAATATCTCAGATTCAAAACAAATTTAGTTAGCTGATTAGAAATTTTACTCATTCTACAAAGGGGAAAAATTTCTGATTTTGTGAGAAAAATAGTTCCAGCATTCATCGGTTTATTCAGTGCCATCAAAGTTTAAAGCTAGTCAGCTGTGTGCATCTAATAAATTGAAGTCACAAGAGAAAGTTGAAGAGCTCGCAAAGAAACAGAATCTCTTGTCTGCTGCAAACACCAGCTTTAAAAGGAAAATTAGGTGTATACTTTGTATCTCAAGAAAATGGCATGGAGACAGAACGCAATATAGTAGAAAATACATTGTTATCCAAGGCTGCAAAAATCTATCCTGCACAGTCAGTCATTAAAGAGAGATTCTGTATGTATAAACTGCAGATTCTTGCCAGCAGATCAAAGGCAACTTGCTGAACGCAGAATTGCCTACCTACTTTATCTTCATACAAATGAGCTGAAATGCCCTTGGGAAAGAATGCAAAGTCATGCCAGCAGAATACAGATTTAATGCTGCTGTAACCAGGTGTTTTATTAAAGCTGCAGTGAAGCGTCTGCATGGACAGAAAATTCTGATTAACAATATTTCAAACATGTAGTGCCTATTGTTTGTCCGGTAAATTACGTTGTTACTGTGATGAGGAAAGACCCAGCAGACCACTAGGAAAAATAGTTTCTTTTAAGCAAGCCACTGGAGATGCAGTTCATTAAAATTTTGTTTCTGAGAAATTCTTAGTTGGAAGAAATACCAAGCAGTCAGGAAAGTCTTTTTTTGCCTCTTTCTCATCATTATATAAAATCAAAAGACTAAAAGAGCTGCAAGAGCTAAAGAAAAAAAAAGAGACAGAGAAAGGATATTCAGCTCTTTGTCTCTAATTCGAGACAAATGTCATTCTTACAGTAAGTCTTCTCTAGTCAAGACATGCAGTGAGTTAAAATCAGGCTGAGGAAGAACATTAATAGCTTTTTTTTACATTTTTCTTCATGTTACATAGAGGTGACCACTTCTACTACTATTAGACATATTGCCTATTGAATGTTCTAAAATATTAAAACCAGAACTTATACGAATGATGGTTACCCTTGACAGAGATTCCTTTGATTTGGATTGAATTTATCCAGAACCAGAACATTTCATTTGGGTTTTCTAATGATCATTTTCAAAGAGCTTAAAAAATCAGGTATTTAACTTTTTACTCTAAGAAAACAAAATCTGCATTTGTCTTTAAAGAAGCAATACTGATGGAAAAATCCTATTCAGCTCTATTAATAAGTAACGTATTCCAAAGTCGCAGTATAAATTTTGATTGATTTAGGGAGAAAGAAACAGCAGTCAAAATGCCAAATTTCTTGTTGTGCTCTTTTCAGTTTCTTTCAGAAGCTATGAGAATTTTGCTCACTTGATCAAGTGGGTTGGGCAACTTTAATCTACTGTTTCAAAATTATTTCATACTGTAAGTTTTCAATCACACTACTCCGAATGTCTTAAAAGTGTTATATTCACATGTTTTACCGGGAATTCCCATGCATAAATTTGGGGTTATCTATCAGAAGAAGACAAAGCAAAATAAATAAATTTTAAAAAAAATGCAATGGGATCAAGGAAAACTGACCCATGACTGCATAATTGTACAGACTACATCTGTGCAGATTTTCGAAGAGGAAAATTGTCTTAGAGTTTTCTTGGTTCCAATAACTTCCCTTCCCTGTTCCTCTCAGCCTACTCATTTTCCTTCAGACCACTCCTGCCTCGCTGCTGAAATGACCTCAGGTCCTCAAGGTTTTCTGAGGACCTACCATAGGGACAAGCCTTTAACAGGAATTAAAGTTATCTGAGGTGCAGGCTGTAGATGAGAAAATACAGCAATTTAAATAAGATTAAGACTATTAATCCTTGCAGGCATTCAGAACTGTCCGTCACAGGATTGGTGGTCTTGGTATTCTCACACGAACCCTTTAATATACGGTAATTGATTACTGTGCTACTGTGTATGTAACAGTGGAGAGATAGATTAAGACAGATACGTCTCCTTTTGCTTTGGTGACAACTGTACAAATCATTAACAGTGCCTAGACCACTCTATTGCCGTAAAGCATTTGAACAAGTAAAATAATGATATGGGATAAAAATAGTCTTTAATTATTTCTAAAATGAATTTGCTGCCCCATAAACCATGATGGCCTTTTACACTGACCAATTAGCCCAGAGCGCTCCTCTGAGTGCCTGTATATATTTCCGACAGTCAGGATAGAAAGCTGTTACAGAAAGATGCAAAGAGCAGGTACAAGGTAACCTTGTGGTAGTTGGAGTACAAATAGGAAAATGGGGGCGGGGGGGAGGGAAAGAAAAGAAAGCCTGACAAAACTCTGAGCAATATTTTAACAGTATTTGTGACTATCTGCAGCCGTAAGAAAAAACAACTGTCACTGCTCTCTACGGGCATGTGGGAAGCTCAGCATCACTCATGTTTCTGCACAAGCATTGAACATATTTTCTCCCTGCCTTTTCAGAAAGGTCAGAAAGAAAGAGAAATGTTTTAAAATGTTAAGTATCAATTGAAGATTTTTCAAACTTTAATTTTTTTTTTCTGAAGTTTCCTTTTGCCAGGTCTGACTTCATATGTGATATACACACGCACTAGGTATTTATGTTAAACCTAGCATATATCCTGTACAAATAGTGCATTTAGTGGGAGAATCCCACAGAAATTAACAAAAGCTTTGTCACTGGCCAAAATGAAATTGGGATTGCATCCTGAACATCGCATTCTGCACTGGAACTCCCAACCTTCTATGCTGTAAAATTTCAAATGCAAGGGGTGAATGAACTCATTTAATCTCAGGAATTAAAAGACTCCAAATCTTTTAGCCTACTATACCTCCCAGAAGTTTCTTTGTGTGTTGTCTGTAGATTGTTACTTCAAGAACATCTAATTTTACATTACTAGCATAGCACTTCTGATCTTAAAATTAGCAATCTAGAAGATTAATGACTGGAATGATTATGAAATTCCTGTGAACAATGTGAAAAAGAGGGTCTTTTCCCAATACACTTCAAAAAGAGTAAAAAACTGGTGCTCAACCATTTAACCCAAAGAAGCAACTTTAGGGTATACAAATAAATAAGCAAATGCATAAAGCTGTCTTAGTGTGTCTAGTATTTATTGAGAAAAATGTTTCATGCCACTCAATTAAAAATTTAAAATAAACCAAGAAAAACCTTCATTTTTCAAACAAAAATGTCTGATATATTTTGTTATTTACCAAAGTTTATTTAACAGCATGTTGAATATCCTTTAAAAAAGATTTGAGAACTACTCATTTTAC
This sequence comes from Buceros rhinoceros silvestris, assembly GCF_000710305.1. Classification (NCBI taxonomy): domain Eukaryota; kingdom Metazoa; phylum Chordata; class Aves; order Bucerotiformes; family Bucerotidae; genus Buceros; species Buceros rhinoceros. The sequence continues at coordinate 10,125 of NW_010396942.1, read as the reverse complement.
AGCTTCATTATAAGGCTACTCAAACTCTGATTCTTAAAACCAACACATCCAATACTTCACTGAAATAATGCTATGAAAACCCATGTTTGTCCTGCTTGTCAGTTTGTTAAGAACATAATAAATGCCCTCTTGCATCTGATCCAGCATCCATCTAAACCTAACCTTCTGCCTAGGACAGTGGCAGAAGAGATTCTGATTAAAGAAAGCCCTCAAGCCAGGCCAGTTCTTGAGGTTCTCTTCTCCTCAACCACTGTCCCATTAGGGATGCTGAAGATACATTCCTGAATAGTCCTTTTTCCATCCATGGATAAATAGTCCAAGAATTTGCCAACTCCTCAATCAAACTACCTATCTGCTGCCACAGTCTTCTGATGGCAACAATCTCTAGATGCCATAACCCCAGAAACTATTTTTTTAATGCTGATTTTATCTGCTAGGATTCTTCTGGAAATATGACAGATTTACAAAGTCTAAAAACTAGAAGTGCATATGAAACAGCCTGAGCATTGTTACTGCCATGGCTCAGCTGCTCAAACACCTTCTGTTTTCATCAGTACATTTATGCTTGTTGTGATGCTTGTTTTTATGTTTAATTGTTGTTGATTTGGCAGTTCTTATGCTATCAGTACTTTAGAATACTTAAAATCATGAGAAACCAGAAAAGTTACCAGTATGAATAATATAAAACTGGTCCCAAGAAGTCCTTGAGATACCTTTGGGCAATAAAACATGTGACAATACAGAACTTAGACCAGTGAAAATTAATTTGAGAACATTAAATCACACTCGATGTGGAGAATTTTAAAGGATTCCTAAAAATTTAATCTTTCTTACAGGAGTTATTCCCAGTGCGAAGTAAAACTCATTCGTTTGCAGAATAACCACAGTCCTCAAAGCTTGAATCACAACAGTCTTTCTCACTGTGGAAAGACAAAAAACCCAGTTGCTGACAAAAGAGCTTTCAGGGCAAATCAGGATGCTCATCATTCACAAGGAGTTAATAAAAGAGTTGGAGATGACTGAGATGACTACTATGGAAACGATTGCATTCAGAATGCAAAAATACTATTTTCTTTTCTTCCCATGATTGAATTTAAAAAAGAAAAAAAAAAGAAAGAAAAAAAAAGGAGCTGCCATAAAAGAAAAATAAGGTAATAATGACACAATATTAACATACAGAAATCATGGGTATTTTCAGAGCTTTGTAATATGATTCCTCATGAAAACTAAAGCCACCTAGAATTTACTAGATCTGAGTTTTCATTGCAATGAAACTGAGCTAAGAGCTGAGATTTAGTCAAAAGTGCATTTGGATTTGTAAAGCTGCTAAGTAAACATGGAATTTCACTGGGGTTTGTAGTCATAATACAAAACTATAAGAAAAGATTGGACTAGTTTGGGTTCTGAGTGCCAAGCCAGTTGCAGTAAAACGATCGTGCCAACTTCTCAGAACTAAAGTCATGATCTCAACTAAATTGTCTTTCTATTTTATTTTGGTCAATTGCACTTTTTAACAGATAATTACTTGCCAAACATATTGGCAGTCTAGCATGTTGCTGCAAGTTTATTTCAATACACTTGGCAGCATAAGAAATCCTGGAAAACAAATCTCGTTGAATTGCAAGACGGCTTGTATGTACCAAAGAGATTCCACAGCGCTGTGTATCCCACACCACTCACACAGAAAGGACTGGTCTCCCTGTGCCAGTGGGTGAACACTCTGCAGCGATCATATTGGAGTTGAAAATTCATTTCTTTAACCAAATGGTGCCATTCAGGTTTGTTTTCAGAAGCATAACCAGGATGTCGGAGAAAGAAATAGTAAACTGGGTTCATTGATGACATGAGGCCGGCAAGACCTGGAGGCTTGCACAGCTGGTGGCATCTTGCAGAGCAAAACTGAATAAATTAATTGCACATTTTTAAACACTTATATTAACATTCCAGGAATGTGATTGCTCCCCCTCTCACTATACTAAATAGCTTTTTAAGATTCAGGTTTTCATGTGAAATCTGGAGGAACAGAGTAGCAGCGTTCTATACAAATACAGAACGGAGACATGTCTCTGAAGAGAAGGTCTGGTTTGTTCTGAAGTGGTGTACCTGTCCGCAAGTCTTTCCTCTGTTCCTATTCGAATTACAACCTTCGTGGGAGAATCCATCTGAACAGCCTGTGGATACAGTAACGCCATTCAGCACTTTAGATGTTTCACAGCTGAGGATTCAGTGCCAGAAAAGCTCTTCACAGCTATGCTACTAATTTATTTCCCAAAATACATGACTTAATGTTTTTGTTTTTCTTCTCCTACCTTTTCTCCCTTACTCCACTTTACAGACATATCCCATTAAAAAAAGAACCACTTTTCTTATCTCACTGCTAGACTTCAAGCAAAATTTTGATGATCAAAAACCCAGAGTAAGACTTTTTCCTGCTCGTTCTTTTTGTAAAACATCTGATATAATTTCTGTAAGGTTGTGCAACATTGTAAGTCAAGATTTGCAGGCAGTATTGCCTCATAATTGCAGTCCAACAGTGCCATCCTCAGCTTCTTCCCAATAACATTTCCTTATAACTGCAAAGATAATCTTAAGGAATTCTTATAATCAGTAAGCTATAGTTCCACACTGTAAGCTTACTAATAGAAAAAAAACAAAAAACAAAACAAAATGAAAAAACCCACCACTAATCTTTTAGGTATAAAACCAAAGCAGCATTTTTCTAGTTGCAAAATATTTTCTCAAAATATATCTTTATGCATTGACCTTGTCATGGATTAGATTTATGAAACCTTTCTTCTGGGTTTAAAAAATTCATTTGTACACTAATATATCCAATTAAGTCTTTAGAATGTTTCTGTACTATTTGTTTGTCCTTTAAAGAATCCTTTTATGGTTTATTTTCCTTTAAAGAACACTATCAGGCTTATTTTCCATAATGCCTTGACATTTAAAGAGAAGACTGCCAGCACCCCAAAAAGCTTCTAATCCAAAATTAAAACAAAAGACAATAGATGGACAGAAAGATGAGGAGAAGAATTGGTCTTTGCCTGACTTCTTCCATCATACTGCTGGTACCAGCTCAGCAAACATAACAGTTTAAATGATACTGAGACTGTAGGTGCACTTGGCTCATGTTCAGAAAAGCCATATAAATTGTAGAAAAAGATTCACATTCGTGCTTTACTTAAAGGAGTATATTTTGGCATTACTTAGAAATTTTTTGTTGACATTAAACAGCAATAAATGATCCTCGTTATCCTCCTCGCTTGGCTAAATGACTCTTGGGGGTACAGGTGAGGTAACCTTCTTTTAAACACAACACGAGTTTCTGAGGTCTCTCGCATAACACATTTAACAGCTCTGGAGACACCATGTATTTATTCCATGCTGGCAGCAAAAAAGCACTTCCCAGTGAAGGAATTCTGTACAAAAGCCAGAGGGTCACACACAGGATCTTAATTCTCAAAAGAAAGTTACCCAAGGACCCTCACCTCAATGGAAAGACAACCACAAATAAGAGCAGGCAAATCAGAATCTTAAGGATGTCTGTTTCCAGGACACAGGAAAATTCACTCTGCACAAAAATACTACAGGTTCCTGAAATAGGAGTTTCTATCCATCAGCACTGGTAGTCTCTGAAAGACAGAGAGCAGAAGGAAGTGGAGAGCGGGAAATGGGCATATAGGAGAACTGCTTAACCTTCCTGCTATTGAGACTAGTTGGCACCACTACTACAAAGTTGCTGCACTATCTCTTCTCCACTCCTTGAGTATCCTTTTTTTCTTTCTCAGCCTGGACATCAGGTGCAAGCAGTGAAGAACGAGTCACTAATAAGGTTTCTCCAAGGTGGAGTTCCCGTATACCTGGAGGAGGTCTGCCACATCCCGCTTCTGAAAGGCCTTAGAGCACAGCTGGACTGCAGACAGCTGTTCGGTTCTGGACTCAGAGATGATGGAAAAGAAGGAAATTCCTCCTCAGGGACTCCCTGACTTACCCCTGGTCAATCCCCACTGCATGGCTCTTCAGAGTCACGTGTCTGAACCACCCTTGTTCTCTTCAGAGTCAACTGGGCAGCAAAGATCTGCTGTTTAAACTGTTTTGAGTAAATCTGGTGCATTTTGACAGACAAAGATGCAGAAGCCTTTGTTGAAATGACTAAGCTGACAGGATGTCAAGACAAGGAGTCCCCTAGCCCAACCTGCACCTCTTCCACTGTCAAAATAACATGCAAGATGGCATCTGTCCAAAGCCTTATTCAGAGGAAATTTAGCTCACAGAACAGATATATTCAGGAATATTTTCTCTAGTGAAATCAATCTTTTACAATGCTTTGAAAAATAAAATAATTTTTTTTTAATATTATTTATCTTTAATCTATCTCAAAAATTACTCCACATGCATGGTGAATAATTACATGTATTGTCTTCGGGTTCATTCTTATTCACTGAGCAGTTTCACAGGTTGAAGGGGTTTTCAGCAAAATAACTGGTAATATAGATCCTTTTACTTTGACATTGTATGACTAGCTTTAAAATTAATCATTCTAAGAACATCTTTTAAATTCCCTGCTGAAAGCTACCATGTTATTAAGCTGAACACTAAAACCATAACATATATATACAAAAACCATGTCCCTCCCATGGTAACTTCACATTAATATAGATTTTGACTATGCAAGCATTTTATGTGTGCCTTTTTCTTGTCATCGTGGACAATTCAAAATCTGAATTTATAGCACAGTAGTGATTACAGTTGGTAACATTTCTTAGAGCCATAATTGCAGGGATCTAGCAGTGAAACACCACTGAACAGTAACATCGTTAAATGTGAATGTCTGATTATTAACTGCTTTTAAGTGTGTCTGTATTAAATATCACCAGGATGGCTTGTTAACATATTTATAAGACATTATTTATTCTCTTTATTAGCCATTATATTTCAAAATTACTTTACCTTTTATATTACCCACTATGTATACGAAATGTCACCCATCAGTTCAGCTTCAGAAAATGACTCTCAGAGCCATTCAGTGCAGCTGTTCAAACAGCTTGTTATAGCTCAGATATGATTATAACGTTCAGTGCTTTTTACTGAAATTTTGTTTCTATATTCAACAACCCAAGCGGTTTTCATTAAAACTGTGCATGATGAGATCTGCGGTAAGCTATGCAGCGAAATGCCAGGGCCCAGAACCTGGGTTTTACACCAGATTCGTGTCCTAACCGGAGCTGAGGCATTTTAGGAATTTTACTGCTTCATGAAAGGAGTAGTGAGATGTTTGTGAATGAAGGTGATTTGTCACCTTGTTTTTATTTGTTGTTTGTTTTTTTTCTCTCCGAGCATTTATTATTTGATTAAGCCAGGACTAAGGTATATATTTATTTTCTGACAACTTGACAAAAAAAATACAGATAACATATCCTGGTCAGCTGCACCATACCATGTGGGTAAGGATTTCCAACAGTATTTTATACTGGCATAATTTCAAGTTTGTTCGTTGATTCTGATAGTGCATGTGTTCTGGGATTGCTAAACCCTTTGAAGACCCCACTGGTAACGCTTTGTGAACAGCAGCCACTGTGACAAGCACTCCAGTAGGATATTTAAGTGTACACATACACAGGCTTTAGTGTTAAGTAGCAGTGGACTATGTGGTGGCCAAGAGTTTTCATTACACTTCCTAATCTCACTTTCTGAGGAATTGGTTTAATGCTGTATGATACACTAGAAGATAAAAAATGAGTCCAGAAGAAGAGTGCCTGACAGGCTTAGTCTGACAAACACTAATACGATTATTCCATAGTTTTCTCACCCATACTTTTCAAAAAGTCCCAATGGTATAGTGAAAAGGAATGGTTTACAACCACAGTGATCTTCTGGCAAGTCCCAGTGGAAGCCTAATGTAGAGAAAGAATAGAGAGCAAGGTGCTCTGCCATCTCATAGATCACCCTCATTACACGCTGCTCTGGGGCAGCTTTTGGCCTGAGTCATTATTGTTGCCTGTCAGTGAAGTCAAGGGAGAACTTCTTAATTTACATAGCATGGTCTAAGGGTAATAGTCAAAAAAGATTTAATTATTCATCTGGAAGATTATCTGAGTAGTTTTGAAATTACATCTTTGAGGCTAGCCATGCCCTTATAGTTCTTGAACCATATTAGAATTTGTGAGAGCAAGCAAAATCTGCATAACCTTCATTGATTTTATTAAAATAGATGAGCAAGAAAATATTAATTTAAGAAGGCTAATTACCAAGCTAAAGTATTACAATTTTGTTTAGCTAATTAGGGATGGAACAATGCACTAGTTAAATTAAGGTCACAATTGAAGTAGGCTAAATAATCTAAGCCCTTTGTTTTGAAAACAAAATGTAGGTATGTTGATTTATCAAATATGAAATGTGTCACTTTCCAGGAAAGGTCCATCCTTCCTTGCAGGAAGGCAAACAAGAGTGGCAGGAGCCCTGTGTGGATGAACAAGGAACTCCTGGCAAAGCTCAAACAAAAAAAGGGCAAGTGTGCAAGAGGAAAATCTAGGACAGATGACCCAGGAGGAGCATAGAGAGGCTCTCTGCCTGAGAGTTCAGAAACACAGTTAGAAAGGCCAAGCCCATGTGAAGTTGAAGCTGGTGAAGGATGTGAAGAGCAACAAGAAGGAATTCAGTTCAGAAACACAGTTAGAAAGGCCAAGCCCATATGAAGTTGAAGCTGGTGAAGGACGTGAAGAGCAACAAGAAGGAATTCAACAGATACATCAGCATAAAAAGGCATACCAGGGGAAATGTGAACCTGCTGCCGAATGGGTCAGGAGACGTGGTGACAAAACACACAGAAAAGACCAAGGAACCGAATAGCTTCTTTCAGCAGTCCCAAGCCCCTGAGACTGAAGGTAAAGATTTGCCTTTAGTGGAGCAAGATCAGGCTAATGAATATTTTAACACAATAGACAGACACGAGTCCATGGAACCTGATGGGTAGCATCCACAGGTGTGGAGGGAACTAGCCACTGGCACTACAAGGTCGCTGTCAGTTATCTTGGTGATCGCAGGAGGTTTGAAAAGACTAAAAGCAAATGACACTCCTATTTTCAAGAATACAGGAGGAAAACCTGGGGGACTACAGGTTGGTCAACCACACCTATGTCCATAAGAAGATGACAGAAAAAATCCTCCTGCAAAGCCCTTCCAAATATATGAGGTACAAATAAGGCATCTTGGAGCAGTGAGCATAGATATCTGAGGGGAAATCATGCTCTCTCAGTTCAGTACTTTCTACATTTAGATGACTGGTGGACAGAGAGGAGTGGATGCTGTTTGTCTTTATTTTGGTAATACCATCCCTGCAGACAAGCTGATGAAGAGTAGGCTAGATAAGAGCAAAGTGAGGTGGATTGACATTACAAAAGAGAGAGGAGTGGCTGGTGTATAAAATGGGTGGACAACCGATCAGAAGGCCCCAACAGGCTGGAGAGATGGGATGACAGGAATTTTATGAAGTTCAACAAAAGGAAATGTCAAGTCCATCCCCCTGGGAAAAAAATTAACCCAGGCACCAGTATATCTGGGAGCCAACTAGATTAAAAGAAGTTTGACAGAAAAGGACTTGGGGACACTGGTGGACAGGAGTTTGACGAATGTTTGATCCTGTTGACAAGTTTGACAATAGACACCAATGTGCCCTTGTGGTAAAGGCGGCCAAAGGTACTCTGGGCTGCATTAGATAGTGTTACCAGGTTGTCAAGGTAGATGGTCCTTCCTGTCTGCTCAGCACTGATGAGCCACATCTGGAATGCTGGGTCCAGCTCTGGGCTCCTGAGTGTGAAAGAGACATGAACATACTAGAGGATATTCAGTGCAGGGCCAAGATGATTAAGGAACTTGATGTGTCATATGAGGAGTGGCCGGGAGAGCTGGGACTGCTCAGCCTGGAGAAGAGGAGGCTCAGGGGGATTTTATCCACGTACATAAAACCCTAGTGCAGTGGAAGTAAAGAACACAGAGCCAGACACTTCTCAGTGGTGCCCAGTGATGGGACAAGAAGCTGAAGGCACAAACTGAAACACGGGAAATTCAATGTAAAGGTAAGAAACAACTTCCTTAGTGTGAGGATGTTCAAACATTGGAACAGGCTGCCCAGGGAGGTTATAGAGTCTTCATCCTTGGAAATATTCAAAACCCAACTGGACATGGCCCTAGGCAACCTGCTCTCGCTGAATCAGTTGGACTGGACAATCTCCAGAGGAGCCTTTCTCCCTCAGCCATTCTGGGAACCTGCAATTGTGTAAATTTTTTTTTTTTTTTTGAGTCCTGTTTTGGAAAACCTAAAGGGAGGTTTCCTCATTTCACTCTAAGATCCCAGATACAGTTCTAGCTAAAAAATTACATTGACTTCCACAGATGAAGAAGATAGCAGTGTAAGGGGACAATGTAAGGCGAAAGCTTTGGATGTCTGGCAGAAAAGAAGTCATTTAACAAATTAAGAAATACAGATTTACAGGCTGGGAGTCATCTGACCTTTTCTTTTTTTCTACATCAGCTCAGCATGAATCATGTCCTATAATGCCTAATACTCTCCTACTGGCTATATAGAACAAGTTGGGGGGGTTTTATCAGAGGAAGTGGAAGGTATTTTTCATAATGATATATTTGCAATTTTTCCAATCTTATCTGTTTACATATCTGTTTATCGTTTACATATGACATTTCCTTTGCTCTCAGTCCTAAAAAAATCCCAAGAGTAATTGTTTCCTTTCTGGTCTGTTCTAGTCCTCTAGAAAATGCCATCTATTTTTTTCTCATCCTCACTCTGTCACTCATCTACACTCCCCTGCGTGACTGTAGAGTTTTATTTTATTTCTTCCATTTGATGTCAAGATGTTATTAAGGTTTTAGGCATAGCAACCATAAGTAATTGCCCCAGAGCAAATGAAAGTAATGAACCTGGTGCACGTGAAGGTGTGAGCACATTTACAAAATCTAAAGTGCAATGAGCTGACAGAGTTACTTGGCTGGTTGTGGTGTACAGTCCTTACAGAGCTGGTGAAGGTTGTATAGCTGCCCCCAAATTGTTCAGTAACTGGGTAGCTGCCTGTAATAATTCAAGAATTAAAATATTCTGAAAAAAATACTTTACCCATTTTGATGGATGCTGACATTAGAATGTGTTGTCTATTTTGATTCTCTTTTTATTTTATCCAGAAACCCAGACATGTTTCAGACTGCCAATTTAAAACCTTTACTTTCATTGGGCTGTCGAAGACAATTTTGAATTATGCACTGATGCACTGCTAATATCTAATCTACTTATGCAGGGCTGAATTTTCTTCTACTGAATTGTTATTTTAAAAAAATGCTTTTGTGTATTATTAGTTACCCGTGTATTACTCTTAGCTGGAAGGGAGGGATGAAATGTTGACATAACAGAAGATGTAGACAGTAAATTAAAGAGATGTTGAAAGCATTGACAGCTATGCAAGATCATAGGTACAATTGAATTTGATAACCAACCTTTCCAAAAAAAGCTACTCAAATTCACATTAAGCCGCTCTAGAATATGAAACAAAACCACATACATTTCCTTGTATTAGAGACAGATTGTAACCTAAAACTAATTATGAGAGTAAAATTACTTGTGTTTATCTTCCAATCTTTAGACCCTGAAATGCTTTTCCATCAAGTAATTATATTAAAGCAACTCAGAAATGTTTTTCTCTTGCTAATCTCCAGCCAGAGAAGCCAATAAAAACAGAATAATTAACCATAAACAATTTTATTTGTCTGATTATATTTAAGATTCAGATGGATTGTTTCAAACGGCTAGCAACACATGGATGCATTTTACTTCTTAACCGAACCCTGAAGGGCAGAACCGGCAAAGTGTTGTGACCGCAGCAGACACAATGTTTCCGTCTTTTCTTCTTCAGATTCTAATACTTTGGTTTTCTCATTCATTGTATTTATTATAATGTTTCTATCACTGTAAGAGAAAGAGACACAGTCAGTTGTAACATCACGCTATTCCAGGATTCTCCTGCAGGGAAACATGGGGCTATTCCCCTTTGAAAGGGTTTAGATTTTCTAAAGAGATTTTTTAAACACGTGTCCTGGGTTAGCCAAAACTTCCCATTT
>NW_010396941.1:20051-33967 GCF_000710305.1 Buceros rhinoceros silvestris | reverse complement strand
ACTCCTTTGCCCTTCAGGACTGCCTTCCAAGTCTCCTAAAAAGATTAAAATCTGCCCTCTGGAAGTCCAAGGCAGCAGTTCTGCTGACTCCCCTCCCTATTGCTCCTAGAACTGAAAATTCTATTATTTCATGGTCACTATGTCCAAGACAGCCTCCAATCTTCACACCATCCACAAGTCCTTCTCTGTTGGTAAACAGCAGGTCCAGCAGGGAGACTTCCCTGGTTGGTTCCCTCACCAGCTGTGTCAGGAAGTTGTCTTCCACACACTCTAGGAACCTCCTGGACTGTTTCCTCACTGCTGTATTGAATTTCCAGCAGACATCTGGTAGATTGAAGTCACCCACAAGAACTAGTGGTTGTGATCGTGAGACTTCCCCTAATTGTTTGTAGAATATTTCATCTACATCTTCTTCCTGGGTGGGTGGTCTATAGCAGACTCCCACTGTGATGTCAGCCCTGTTGGCCTTCCCCCTGATTTTGACCCATAAGCATTCCAGCTTTTCATCACCGTTGTTGATCTCCAGACAATCAAACCCCTCCCTAACGTACAGTGCCACTCCCCCTCCTCTCTTGCCTGTCCTATCTCTCCTGAAGAGCTTGTAGCTATCCAGTTTCTGTTTTGAAACTTCGGATGCCCTAAAATTATGTTCATTGCAACCTGCTCCACCTCCATAGTTCCACCTAAGCCAGGAAATCCCTAATTTCAGGAATTTTCTTTCCTACTTTATCCTCTCATGAACACCTAAGTGCTGCTTCAGGGCATGCCATGGTGTGGTTCTGCCTTGACAGTGGAGAGCAGCTCAGCACCTACCTAATGCTGAAGTCCCTGCATTTGAGAAACCGGGTTCTTCACACCCATTCCTGCGCAGGGGACACCATCTGCTCTGAGCATGCTGAGCACGCCCACAGGATAAGCTCTGCACAAAGACATTCCCGCTTTCTCTCACCGAGCACATTTCTCTGTGCAGAAAATGACAGCTGAGCCAGGGAGAGGAGGAGAACCTGCCAAGCTGGGAGGTAGGAGCACTTTGAGACCATTCTCTGAGCTAAACAGAGGTATTTGGTTATGTAGCGTGTGGATATCGCCAGTCATAGACAGGTATCTAATAAAGGACCGTACTGATGGAAGGGAGTTGGGGTTTACTAAACGTCTGCTCTCCCGTGTGCTCCTGTGTTAACGGATTGCTGGCTGAGTCCAAAGTGTCAGTGATTATGCAGCTAAGAAGTGAAGCTGACACTTACTAAACTTTTAAAGATGTTTTTCTAACCAATCAACGAAGTGCTGATTCTCACTGTCTTTTACACAGCCAGAAGACTTGTTATTCCCTACCTGTCAGTTATTTGCTAATACTTGATTTGCACTTTACAGAGGTAGAATTTTTTTTTTTTTTTTTTTTTTTTGAGCAGCCATTTGATTGCCCTGAAGAGGCAGTTGAGTGCTGGTGAAGCTGAGAGCTAGCTGTGGGCCAATGGTAAATAGGAAACAGAAAAAAAATTCAGTCCAAGCAGCCTGCAGTGACCTGAGAAAAGGGCTCTGTCTACATCAGTAGTAATGCAGCATAATAGGAGCAGATCAGCAGAGTGAAACTGTTCATGATGAAAACCTGACATCTACATTAGGTGTCTTTTAGGAGGGTTACTTAAGACAAGCTCTTGTCTGGTCCAATGGACTGAACAAGCACTTGTGGTTCAGGCACACCAGACATGCTCCTGGAGCACATTTTATGGCTTAATTCAATCTGAAAGGAGTTTAGTTTACAGACTGCAAGCATGCTACACCAGATGCGGTAAGTGGGGACAATTTCTTTCAAAAGCACATTCTTCAAATAAAACACTGATGTAGATAAGGCAAAAAACTGCTTGAAACAGATTAAACTTAAACTAAATGAAGCAAAGTTTGCCCTGTGTGATGTGTAGGAACAACGAAGCTGCAGGTTCACAACAAATTGCAGCTGACAAAAAACTCCCCGAGGTACAAACAAAAACAAAATGAGAATGCAGTTTCTTCTTGTTTCTGCATCCCTCTACTTCTTTCCTGGTACACCACAAAGGAAGCGTGGGTGCTTAGCTCTGCATTCTGGACCTCACTAAAGAAGCCAGCCATCTAGAAGATGATATTGCAATGCAAGCTTACAGCAGCTAATAATAATTTTTTATTTAAATTAAATATTACCCATCTCATATTTTAAACAGTGGAGAGCCAGATTTTTCTTTCAGCTGCTCTGAATGCATACTGGAGCAAGATTTATTCTATAAATATTTAAATAAACCATATTCATTAAATGTTTTCCTCCCAATCTTTCTATGTAATCCTATTTGCTATCAAAAGTTCCATTATGGATTCAGCTCAGTTTTTTCCCTGGAGGTTGTAGCCACAATAATATTGTTTGATGGAAATAGGTTGTGGTGACTGGATTTTTTACTTCAGTAAGCATATTGCTTGGAACATGCTGCTCACTCCCATGATCCAAAAACCTGTGAAAGGATGACTCATACCTGACAACTGCTACTGATCTCATTTCCCTTACTCCACAGTTTATGTACCGTTCTATTCTGAAGAGCAGGATGCGTGAGTGTGTCTCCAGTCTTTCTTTATTCAGCCTTAGGAGCAAAGAAGAGACTTTCTTTCCTTTCTTTTAGTGGACTGATGCTCATCTCACTAATCTTGAGTCCATTTACAAGAACATTATGGAAGTTTTAACTTCAGTTTATCTCACAGCAGCTGCATAGAGTATTTTTAGAACTACTCTCTGAGCATTTTTGAGATAGATGGCCGGGTGGACTTGCACTAGCCTTGATTTTAAGGAGTTACACATACGCATTACCCCCTCTGAGCTGCTTGCCTCTGTGCATAAATATCTACATGCACGTGACATGCTTCCTTCCTGGGATGTAACTGGATTACTGTTGTAGCCTTCCCCTGCTAAAACCAGCCACACAAAGGTTTTATGCTGCAGTGATCATGCTCTGGTTGTGTTTATTTTGGTGTTTCTCCCATTGCCTTCCCACACGGCTTTTGCACTGTGTGTGAGCAGCCAACTGTTGGCCTGTGTGCAGTCCTGCTCCGGAGTCAGTGGCTGAAGCACGGCACTGTGCCAACATCAGCACAAATGCTGACACTCTTACCTCAGGAATGAGCACACCGGAACTCATCTTCTCTCTTGCCCTGTATTTCTGCATTGTGTTTCCACCTGGAGCAACTCAGATGGCCTCAGAAAAGGAGGTGATGCACACAGCTGCATGATGCCAGTTACGGAAGCTGGTGTTTCTGAGAGCAGCACTAAAGAGACCGGGTGAGCAGGACTGTAACTGAGCTTCCGTGCGGTGCACTAATAACCCAAGGCTGTGAAGATGCCTTGCAAACCTGAAGAGAAACCTGTTTATGGTTGAGCCCACAGAACCAGAAAATCGTGCACTGGACTGGGTTTATTAGAGTCACACACACTAATCCTTACCTCAAGCCTTCCATTTAGCACGGAGCATTTACTTTTCAGTCTCCACTGTCATCCTATAGCTAAGCAGTTATTTTCTATTAAGATTCCCGTAAAATCTTTAGCAAAAGCTTTCATCATCCAAATTAAGAGAAGGTAAACAGGCTCTCCTAGAATAAGACATGGTTTGCTGGTGCTCCTTATCTCACATTGTTCATCATGCTACCAAAGTCAGCCATTAGAAGAAAGAAATGAGAATTCATGCATTTTCCAGGCAAGCTGCATTAATATTATTAAATCCACAACAGGACTAATGAGGCTTTGGTGGAAAGTACCAGTTTTTATCAATGAAGTCCAAGATCTTGCACAGGAAAGAAGAAATCAAAATATAGTTTCAATAAGCAACACCCTAACCTCATGAGGAGGTCACAGACCTTGTTCATGCAAAGACTTTCATAATATCATAGAAACATAGAACATAGAATAATTTGGGTTGGAAGGAACCTTTAAAGGATACTTAGCCCAGCCCCCCTGCAGTGAGCAGGGACATCTGCGACTAGAACAAGTTGCTCAGAGCTTTGTCCAACCTGAGCTTGAATATTTCCAGGGATGAGGCATCTACTGCTCTCTGGGAAACCTGTTGCAGTGTTTCACCACCCTCATTGTAAAAAATCACTTCCTTGTGTCTAGTCTAAATCTCTCCTCTTTCAGTTTAAAACCATCACCCCTTGTAACACCCTAACCTCATGAGGAGGTCACAGACCTTGTTCATGCAAAGACTTTCATAATATCATAGAAACATAGAACATAGAATAATTTGGGTTGGAAGGAACCTTTAAAGGATACTTAGCCCAGCCCCCCTGCAGTGAGCAGGGACATCTGCGACTAGAACAAGTTGCTCAGAGCTTTGTCCAACCTGAGCTTGAATATTTCCAGGGATGAGGCATCTACTGCTCTCTGGGAAACCTGTTGCAGTGTTTCACCACCCTCATTGTAAAAAATCACTTCCTTGTGTCTAGTCTAAATCTCTCCTCTTTCAGTTTAAAACCATCACCCCTTGTCCTGTCGCTACAGGCCCTACTAAAAAGTCTGTCCCCACCTTTCTCATAAGCCCACTTTAAGTAATGAAAGGCTACTATAGTGTCTCCCTGGAGCCTTCTCCAGGTTCAAAACCCCAAACTTTCTCAGCCTGTCATCACAGCAGAGGTGTTCCATTCCTCTGAACATTTTTGTGGCTCTGCTCTGGACCTGCTCCGAGATCTTTCTTATACTGAGGGCTCCAGAGCTGGACACAGTACTCCAGGTGAGGTCTCACCAGAACAGAGTAGAGCAGCAGAATCACCTCCTTCGACCTGCTGTCCACACTTCTTTTGAAGTAGCCCAGGATGTGGTTGGCTTTCTGGGCTGTAAGCACACATTGTCACACATGTCACACATAAGCACACATGTCCAGCCTTTCATCCACCAGTACCCCCAAGTCCTTCTCCACAGGGCTGCTCTCAATCTTTTCACCCCCCAGCCTGTATTGATACTGAGGATTGCCCCAACTCGAGTGCAGGACCTTGTTGAACATCGTGAGGTTCACATTGGCTCACTTCTCGAGCTTGTCAGGTCCCTTTGAATGTCTTCCTGTCCCTCAGGCTGTCAATTTATTGCATAAGTCTCCATTTCAATAGTTCCAAGGGTTGATCTTCCCCCATAAGTTCATCAGTGGTGACTGGCACTTCCACATTTCTGCATAGCAGGGACCACACACTTCAGATCATGGATGTCTCATGTTACGTGCTCACCCTATGGCATTCATGTAGGTGTGCAGAAAAATGTTGCTGTCACTGCCTATCATACAAAGTCTTCATCAGAACCATGTGTCACGGACATCTGTCTTCTTCTACTTCAAGATTAGCTTGGTAGTGAAACAGGAAGAAAGTTGTCAGAGAGGGAACATGGAGGGAATATTCAAAGGAAGGAGAAGATAGGAAAAGCCACACTGTACTCTGCAGTAGTCCCAAGCTGGCATTTGAGCTCAAGCTTGTCTTCCGTCCATGCTGCTTAGAGACAAACCTAATATGTAGACAAAAGCTAACACGAGCCGAGCTCAGGGGCAGGGGAAAAAGCAACATTTTTGCAAAAGGTGAGTGTAACCCATTTGAAGGGCATCACAGGTTTGAGAAGCTGGTCACAGCTGTGATAGTAAATTGGACACGCCAGAACTGTCTCCTCATGTGGAGGCTAGCTGTGCAGCATGACACCTCCGTGCTGTTGAAGCCTCTCATCCAGATCAGGGTAGCCACAGGGAAAATGCCTGCTGGGGATTTGCGCCACTTCCTGATCTGCTCCCAGGAATCACTTGGGATAGCACAAACTGACCTGGGCCAAGCCGTGTCTGCACCATGTTCCCGGTGTCATGGTGCAGAGAGTCTCGCTCCAGGGCCCAGAGACTGCTGGTTTTCTTTTGATGATGTAGCTACTACGCCCAACAAATCTCCCCCTCACCTGATCTTTCGCAACACCACACCTGGCAGAGAAGTTATGAAGTCTCTTTCAGAAAAGTGTTGGTGTTGCATATCAGAAGGATCATTGCGTGTGCTGGCAGCCCTAGGTTGAGTTGCCCTCAGAAGTGGGGCCACAGAGGACTGAGCTACAGGCATCCTGTAGTGAGCAACCTGGACATGCAGAGCACAAAGCCGTGAGCAAGCTATGCACCAGCTTGTTCCTTGGGTGTGGACCAGGAAATAAAAAGACAGCCTGAGTGATGATGGGTGAAGCCTTCTGAGGAAAAGCAAAAATTGAACTGGAAAAGAGAAGAAGAAGGAAGGAAAGAGAAGAAATTACGAGGCAGCAAGGAGAATTAAAGAAGACAATGCACTGAAAACTGTGCTACAAACAATATTACAAAAATTAAAGAGAACTGGCATGAAGCTCAGGCTTTAGACAAACAGCTGCAGAGGCCATGGTGAGAGCTCGTTGCAGGAAATGGAGCAGGGGCAAGACACACTTTAAAGATTCATGATGCTGTTAGAAGAGATTTCCCTGTCTCATGATGTTTATTAAATATCCAATTTTAGACTAGTGATAAGGTCAGACATTAGTACCCAGTTCCTATGTTAATATTTAATACTTATTGACCCCTATTCTCATGTTTCAGGGGAACATGCTGGAAACTGTCATAAAAATTGCATGGGGATGTGATACATAAATATATGGAAAGACTAGCTCTAGTACTGATTTCTTTATTGCCTGAAACTGGATTAATTTGCTTCTCGTCTGCAACGTAGTAGGACCTGTAGGATATGACAAATATTTCTTCTGAGTGTAGCATGTTGCTGCATGTACAGAAAGGTTGTGGCTGTTTCTTGATGCCCCCTGGCTGATGGTGAAGCCACTCAGGGCAAACAGAGATGAGCAGGGGGAGAATTCCTTTTGGCCAACACCACCAGTTCACAGCACTGCCTTTTTTCTCCTGAACTGCAACACCCAATGCCAAACATGGACCTCGTGATGCCCTTTAAACTGTTCGATAGCCAAAAGAGAGAATGCTGTCTGGCAGCAGAGGTTCAGTTACCGATGAATTCATGAATGCAGAATTACAGATGTCTGGCTATTGTTACATAAATGCGATAGTGACAACTTGTTATACACATAAACTGTCCCATGCTGCTGCCATTTGCTGAGCATAGCCCCAAAATGTGGACACCAGATGACCAGTCACTGCATCTGCTGATGGTAAAAATCAAAGCTTTTTAAAAACATGTGAAACAGAGTTCAACACCTGTATTTTAAGAGGAAGGGAGAAGCATACCTGGAGAGTGTGCAAACCAGAAACTTTGAAGATGGGAAAAACTAATCATTACAATATTAGTGTATTTTTACATGTCTTAACCTCAGAAATGCAGAACAAAGCAGAATAAATAGTGAGCTTTAGCATGACAAATTGAGCTTGGAGGTGCTACCTAAGTTATCAGTGATCTGCAGCAGAAGGTCATGCACAGTAGCTGAGGTGCCGACATTCGCCAGGTGACTAATTTTGTAGATAGGTTGACCTCAGATAGGACTAATTTCTAAATGAGCTGGGAGAGACCTCCATGAATCACAGCACGATGAGAGACCGGAAAGGCTAATTTGAACTAATTCCAAAACTGTAATAAAATAAAGTGCAAGTATTCAGCTGAATATAGTGCTTATAACAAAGACATCCTGGTAGCTTTTCAAAACAACATCCTCTCTCTGCAGGACAGATGCCTTATGGACAAGTTGTGGGCACTTCTCAGGTGAGACTTTCTTTTTAGTGTTCATTTAATACGGGATTAAGGGAGGTTATGCTGCATGTTTGAAACCTCAAGTTTATGAGGCAGCGCGTGACAGAAGGGAGGACAGTTGCCCTCCATACCTTACGCATTTCTCACCATACTCGGACCTGAAGTGGCCATTCTCAGGAGGGTAATTTTTTTCAGACACACAGTTTTTCTGTATAATAGTAATAATAATGATACTAATTATATTGTAATAATACCTTATACTGTAATAATATAGTAACTAAACAAAATATCTTATGTTAGTAGTAATATGAGTTAATGTTAAAAATTATATGGAAATTGTAACATGACACCATTAATATGTCATAGTGATAGTAATACTAATGAGAATAAATAAAGAACAACAAAGCATTTCTCTTATCTGTGCTGATTCATTCCCTCTTTATTGTTAAGACACAGGGGCAGCATTGCCTGAGCTCCGTGTCCTTATTCTCCTTTCTGCCTTCCAAACCACGGAGCAGGTTTTCTTTCAATGTACAAATGGAGCTTATGGAAATGCTGTCCTTCCTATAGTAGCTCCTCTGCAGATCAGGACACATGCGATGAGATCATAAACAGTAGCCATGAACACTTACAGTTTGTCCTGATTTCTGCGGTGCTGGATCATTCATCTCAACACCAGCATGGAAGAACAGATATGGGGTCCCAATTGCATGTCACTAACCAGGAGATGCTGCTGCTGCTCATCGGGGACCATCTCCAGCTTCTGGAGGAAATTTTGGTGGCTGTTTCCAGGACCGTTGAGACATAAACAGCAAGTACTCTGGGCTCAGCCCTTCTCTGGCTTAGCACAGCAGCTGCCTGAGTCCTAGAGGGTGCTTCTGTGCCCTCGCGTGAGTCAGAGCTGCAGGCTTTTACACTCTCAGACACAAGCATGCACAATTGCTCCTGCCTTGGAAATCCCTAGTACTTTACAAACTACACAGCGTTGGTGTCTCCAGCCTATGATTTTTAAACACTTCTCTCTTTTTTCTTCTTCTTTCCCCCGCAACCCACCCACCCCCTCCAATTATCTTATGTCTCCAAATCCTGGAAATGACCTGTTAAATGGGAATCTGAGCTTCCATGGAATCATATTGTCTTTGTCTTCACTATAAAGAGTATGAAGCATGATATCAAAGGCTTAAAGAAATTAGAACAAATAAGCCCAAAAGTTCCTTACATTTCTGAGACCCTAAATAATAGCTTTG
This sequence comes from Buceros rhinoceros silvestris, assembly GCF_000710305.1. Lineage (NCBI taxonomy): Eukaryota > Metazoa > Chordata > Aves > Bucerotiformes > Bucerotidae > Buceros > Buceros rhinoceros. The sequence goes on along the minus strand of NW_010396941.1, from coordinate 25,031 downwards.
AGGTCTGATTCATTATTTGGAGATGTCTGAGGTTAGAAATTATGAAACCAACAAACCTTTCAAGTCAAACGAGTTCCTCAGCTGAAATTACTGAGAAACTTGAGCAGAGATCGGCTTCAAGTTAGGCCCATCCATCTTGAGGCCGTGTACCTGTATATGTACTTACATGGATAGATGTACAGTTTCTCCTGGAAGGTCACTTCCATTGAAACCAGTTAGGATCATTTAAGACACGGCAGGCTTAATCACAATTTTACAAGCAGTGTATTTTATATGGAAATACTTCCATGTTCTCTACTTGTATCTGTAGGGAGTGCACTACTGGGTCTAGGTAGATATGGTGGGGGGTTGGGGGGCACAATTTGCATGGCAATGAGTCCCCCTCCTGGCTTTAAACAATGGCCTTTGTCACCTTCTGAATGTCTGCAAAGTGCCCATCGACTTGCCCATTCTGCGGGCCCCCTCTCCAGAGCTGTCTGCTCGCTGCAGAACGGGAGTTCCTTTTCTTTCAGGTGAGTGCTGATAACACCTCGTGAGGAACTGCAGGTTAAACACTTGTAAGATAAAAAGACAAGGGAAGCATACAGCTGATAAAAGATAAAACCACCACTTATACTTAACTGGGCTAACCTTATCTTGTTATCTCTTAAATTAGCAGAGTTCAATCTAATTAAGTGCTCACATGGAAGAAACCCAAGTTGTGGTGTGACTAATCAGCTTGAGGCTCCTCTAACCGCAGCGTTGATAGGGCTCTATTGTGCTGGGGGCTGAGAGAAGATACCATTCATGCCCCTAATGGTTTGCAGGCTAAAGTCTGGTCCCTCGCAAAAGAGCGGGCCGGCAGTCATTTTACAGATGCGGTTTGTAACTTGAAAAGATAATTCTGCCGGGTTATTGCAACACTTCAAATAAGATCAGCATATGCTTGTGCCTTTTTCGCTGTTATCAGGTCATTTACTATGCCAGGGCTGTTGCCCAATACACTTAGACTGATAAGCTATATTACATCTAAGCAGAAGCTTCTATAGTAGATAAAGCCTAGGGAATCAAACTGTATCTAGTTTTATACCCCAATATATTTATTTATACCTCGAAGTTTATCATCAACAGAGTAGTTGATAATTTGCTGTTGTAGATTCCTCAGAAATGCCCAAGAACCAGTCAAAAATGTAGCATTAGGAGCCGATCAGGATCCCAAAGCTGTGACTCGGGAGATTCAACAGGCAACAGTACCCAGGGGAGCAATGTGTCTCACATTGTCATCTGATGAGTTATTCCTGCTCCATATAGCTGGATGCCCCCTTCTATCTAGGTGTTCTATAACAAGGCCTTGAATTCACACAGCTGGATCTCACAGGAAATTAGAAGCATTGCCACCATGCCCCAGTTAATAGATTTATTCCTGTACAAATGGATATAGCAAGTCTGTTGTATACAGTCATAATTTGTGATGTCAGTGAAGCTACCTATTACCGTTTCTTGAAATATTTATCTACAATTTAACTGAGTCCTCTTGAGCATAGCGCGGGCCTCGGTAATTTGTGTCAGAGTCTGAAGACGGTGTAGATATTGAGTATGCATGAACTGTAGCAGAGTGTGTCTAGAGTAGACCAGCCTACCTGAGACACAGCCCAGTGCTCATGAGCATCACCTGCAGTGCAGCACCAGACCTCTGCTGACAGATTGGTGGCCCCTGCTGTTTGGCCTACGTAGAATACAAGCTCCAGGGAGGCTGGGAACCAGCGTGCTCACCTGGAAGGAGAGTAAGCTCATGCGTTCCTTTTTGTTTGCCTGGAGCAGGGAAAGCCTGTAAACAAAAAATTCAACCGGCTCCTTCATTTGAACGAACTACAAAAAGAAAAAAAAAAATGTAATAGCAGCTACAGCCTCCCACGCTGGTTCATCTCAGCTACTAAGGAGGGGAGGAAATGGGAGAAGACAGACAAGCATCTGGCCTTCCTGCTTATCGCCAGACCCGTGAATTTAAAACCCTGTGAAATTCAGAGGTGGGAGGGTTTCTCCCAGGGAGCTGTGCAACATTCCTGGGAACAAAGAACAGCCCAACACTCAAAGCAGATCACCCACAGAACAGCTCAGCTATTCATATCCCTAAGTAGGCGAGAAGATGACAACTCCTTTCTGCACCTTTTCTCCCTCGTTTGGGCTGTCACATCCCAGAGGTTCAAAGCCCTCTGCCTTGCAGTCCAACTTAAAAGTCCCCCTCACAGCTCCCTTGCCACGACTGGTGGCTGTCCTGCTGTCCTGTTGACAAGCCTCACGTGCTGTCCCAGCAGATCTTGGTACCCACAGGTTGCTAAAGGTCCTCAGGCCTCTGAGCACATCCTGCACTCAAAGGGACCAGCGTCACAGCCCATTACCCATGCACGGCCCTAGAGAAACGGGCTTCAGCCAGGGCACAAAGCTGCCAGAGATGAACCATACCCATCAGAGCTCTACGGCTGGAGTGCCTAGTGCACGTCTCCAGTGGGCTGCACCACCCACACGGAGCTCCCTGCTACTGAAGCCACACTAGTGCGTGTGTAGGGGCATGCAGATATGGGGTTCCTTTAAACTGAGCTGCAGGAGAAAGGGAAGGGGTGCAACCAGGAAAGAAATGCAGCAGACAGAGCTAGTGATGCCTAGTCACAGAGTCCAGCCCTAGCTGCTGCCTCAGTAGAAGGTAGCCAGGACCCGTCCCATCATGTATTGAAAGCTATGAGAAAAAGATATTGCCTCTACTCATGGTGTTCAGACTGTGGGGCCATAAACATCAGCAGCATGGCAGATGCTGCCTTGCAGGAGGCAAGGAGAGGTGAAGGAAGGGATGGGCAGGAGCAGGATCCCCACCTTCCCTTATTTATTTGTTGCCTCCTTCCCTCCCCCTTCCCGGGTGAGAACAAGGCATTTAGGTACCCGTGGGCCACCCGTGGGATGGTGTTACCAAGTGGTGAGAAAAGAGTTTTGAGTACATAGAGGAAACATTACCCTTGAAAATCGCTGCAGTGGCTGCAGCAAGTATTATGGACATACAAACACAACTTTTTCTTTCTTCTTTTTAATCTCATCTGTGAGACCTAACCTTCTCCTAAAAAGAGAAGAGGAAAACAGGATCAAGTAACACATTAAGGAAGGGACCCCGTATTGTGTCAGCTGGAGGATGTATACTTAGGTCCCTTTACAGTGGGCACAGAATCAGATGATTTCTCCACCGGTATCTCTGATACGTTTAAAGCAAAACAGACCAGTGGAATTCTGCACCCTTTACTGCATGTACATCTTCCACAAGTTAAGAAGGAAGCACTAGAAGTTGCTAGTATAGGGCAGACACCATTCCCAGGGTCCACACAGAGCTGGCGGTGCTGGGTGCTGGAGATGTTTGTTGCCAGCAGTGCTGGGTGCTGGCGATGCTGAGGGCCAGCCGTGAGGCCAGCAGTCCGTGGCTGAGCAGTTCTCTTCATATCCAACAGAGGGTGGTGGCACACATATTCTTTAGGCAGCACCTCCAAGTAACAGAGGCCCTTTGCCAGCCCGGGTGGTGAAACCAGCTGCTTTGTTTGGCATGTGAGAGAAATCCTTAGAAACTGTGGGACCACAGAGAATATTCGAGGGGGAGCAAGAACCTAGGTAAATAAAGCTTATGTTAAAGAGCTTTACCTCCAAACACAAGCAAATCCAGCAGTTGTGGAGAGCCAGGACTACGGATGCCAGTCCCAGAAAGCCAGATGTCTTTGGCAGATGTGGTCTGACTCCGCAACCAGAAAACAAGAGCAGTAATACTCAGTGGCATGTATAATGCTGCAAAACCTGAACTGAGTCCTAGGATGAACTGTTTCCTCTTCCATCACCCACAGAGTGACAAAAATTATTGGCCCAGAACACACAGGTGGGTAACTCTCAGTATAGCTTTACCGAAAAGTAGAAAATAAACCAAAGCCAACAGTCATACTACGGGCAAGGTAGAAATACAAGCCTAGTAGGAAAAAGTCATATAAAATGTGGATTCAACAGAAACTGGAGATTTGTAGTCTAACTCCAGACACGCTACTGAAGTTTTCTTTGAAAAGCTTGAATGTAAAAGTATGTGGGTTGTTCCTCTGCCCTCCCCAGGGCAGATAAGCAATCAAAACAAATGCGTTTATCTAAGGGATCCGTTGATCCTCTGCATCAACAACGTTTCACCATGCAAGTTTTAGTGGGCTTAATGTTCCTTGAACATTGAGAAGCTTAACGCTGCAGTTCAGTCCTTATCCTATGAGCATAACAACAAAACCCCAGTACGTTTGTGTGTTCTAAGGCTACCCAGGAGGCAGGAATAAGGGCCATGTTGGGTGTATCTCTGCACAGAATACAGTCCACCACAATCCCTGCTTCGTGATAAAAGTGAGTAGGCAGAGGGAGCCTGGGACAGGGTTTGAGGCAGACAAAGGGTGTATATTCACTTTGCCTCAGGTTAGCAGGAATATCCAGGAGGATCTCTTTCTCTCAAAGCAAAGAAGCTCCTTAGCTTGTTCTTTCAGTGCTCTAAGACTGGAGTGGCAGACCCCTGCAGAGCTGCTGGGCAGAGAAGGGTGAAGTCTGGCACAGGGAGAGCACATACCCTCAGGGGCTCTGGGCTCCGCTCAGGGAGAAAAAGCTTTACTGGGAAGAGGTAAGCAGAACCCTTTCAGAAATGCTGCCAAACCTGAAAGCTCAGGGAATCCTCACAGAACGTACCTGCCCGGAGGGAGCTGCTGCTCACGCTGAGTTTGAAGGGTGAATAAAGAGGGTGGTCCTGCTGGGAAGTGAAGGCATCTCTCTCCCCACCCCCTCCACCCCACCAGGCTTCCCAAGGGACTGCTGCAAACTGACTACTTTGTTGCCTTGCAACTACAGACCTTCTCTACAGGCACACAGTTTCCTTGTGGACACAGGACTTAACCAGGGAAGAAAAGGTCACTGGCTGCATGTGGAGCGGTTTTAACACACGCAGGTTTTATCTGA
>NW_010396941.1:16749-19997 GCF_000710305.1 Buceros rhinoceros silvestris | reverse complement strand
GGTTCAAACACAAGCAGGTTTTATCTGGAAGCACATTGAACTTTATGTTGGAGGGGGCTGGTTTTGCAAGTTAATCTCCAAAGCGCTGAAAGGAAAAGGAGCTGACAGAATATGGAAGTGCTCTGATGTGCTCCTCCAAATGCGGAGGTTTTAATTCTGAAAGAGGAACTTGGTAAGGCTGATAGGGAAGCTGTGGGAAAGGAAAAAAATACGAAGAGTTTTCCCCTATATGCCACATTGTAAGATAGTAAAGCCATTGCCTCGGGTGTTATCTAGAAAGGAGGAGATGAAACCTGATAGTCACTCATGGTTATCATGAATATGAAGTGAAAAAGACCAGCCAGCTGAAAGCCACCATCACTAGGGATGTTCACTGCTGGAGACAGGGTGGAGACACAGATGGACCCTGTGCACGTAGCCACTGCGAAATACTTACAGTCTCTGTGAGGAATGATGTGACCAAGAAAGCACTGAGCTGAGAAAGGGGAAAGGAAGAGAAAAGCGGCCCTGAGGACTCATCTCCTGAGCCTGTCCTGAGACACAGAACTTGCATGTGATTCCCATGAAAGGCTGAGTCAGCTTTAAGCAGCTGTTTTAGGTAAATCTGTTCTCCCCGGGGCACACTCAGTGAAGAGGTGGTTCTGGCAATCAAAGGCTGCTCTCTTCCCATGGTTGAGGGCCTTATCATCAGCATCTCAGTAGGGAGTGGATCCTCCTCTGAATAAAAAAGAAGCCTTGGCTTTGATCATATGGTTTTGACTAATGTTCATCTGTCAGGCAACTGTTTTTTATTTATTGCTGCCTTCTTAAATGCCATTATCCGGATCGCAGCAATGTTACATGTCATTCTTTTAAACACCTCTGCAGAAAGGCAAATTAGTTTACAAAAGTAGGAATCGGATATCAATTTTGGGAAAAGATGTAATCAAAAGCTCTTTGGATACTATATATTTGGCACTGATTAGGAAATGTATAGCTGCCAAAGGTAATTGGTGATAAAAGGTATCTTTATTCTGGTTTTATAAGTGAGGTAACTGAGGTATGAAAAAATTAAATGACTTATTCAGGGGTGTATGGAAAGCCTTGGCCATGGCTAGAAGCAGGTACATTACTAACCTCCAGTCCCAAGCATTTTTAGTGTCTTTAAAACTTTTTCCTGACAGAAACTCAGACTCCGTTCAAGATGAGAAAATTCTGTAAGAACAACTTCAGAAAGTTTCCTGCAAGCGGAAAACTAATGAATCCTGCTTTTCCTGAGGATTTGCATCCTGACAGCCATACTTCTCATCCTCAGCAGATTCCCACGATACCAACACCCTTCCCACCAGCTATGTCCCCCACCTCCCTGTCTCCCTGGGCCCAGCTGCAGCCCTGGCAGCTCTGCTGCTGCAGGAGAGCTGCTGGTGCTGACCGTTCTTCTCCTGGGAAGGACGTGACTTTGGGTCTCTCTCTTCTGCACAGTAGCTGACCCTCAGGGCAAACTCATAAGGAGTGTTGTCTCTTTGCAAGCCAAGCCCTTCTTTGAAATGCCATTGGACAGGTTCAAGGGTAACAGGGAGGTCACAGTTCCCTCAGGGAAGCAGGCTGAAGCATGACCACGTTTGAGCTAAAGTCCCTGCCACCATCTGGAGCTGTGGGAAGCACTGCCCATCCTCCCATTCGGCAAGCTGTGAAGTGCGGCCTTTTGGAAAGAGCGTTGTGTGTCAGTGCTGACCCCAGTTATCTTCCAGGAAATTGCGACAGGGATTACAGTGCTGCTCCGGGGATGTTCCTCAGCAGTGCTCCATCTCCCCCGTGCATGTCACTGCCAGGAGGCCACAAAGCCACAGGCTAGTGGCCATGTGGTTGAGTGCCATCTTATCCCAGCACAGATCTTGTGGCCAGCTTCTAGCTGCCCTGCGGTTTACCTCGCACATTTATGGCAGTGGCAATGAGGATTTAACAGAAGTCATTAAAAGGCTGTTAATTATACAGTTGTTTCCACTGCCGTTCATAGATTATCTTGTTTATTGTCTGAGACAATAATACTGATGGGACAGATACAAAAGGGGGGAAAACAGACCAGATTCATCAGCCTGTTTCACTGCATTTTCCCCAGTCCAGTGGCTTTTGCCTGCCTATGGCTGTAACCATTGTCCCAGCAGAACACATACGCTCTTTAGATGTATTAATGTTAGAGGGTTACAGGTACTCTGCTGTCTTTTTGCCTCTTACATAATTCTATAGGTTAGTTATATACCTTAGCCTGCCTGATGTGGGAAGCACAGCATAGTGTGCCCTGGCTGTTACGAAAGAACCAGGGCATTTAAACCAATTTGGCCTGAGCAAGAAGCCTCAGAGTCCATTTTATGGCTTCAGCACAGCTGCCCTTCTCAAAGTCTTTCTGCCTACATCACACTACATGTAGCACGCTGTCCAATGTGGCCCAGCAGTCGAGACTATGACAGCACTTCAGCCATGTTTTCTGAAAAATAAAGAACTTCTTGCCATAGTAAAAATCCACATTTGCTTCTTTTGCGAACTTCAGTAGTAACAGTGATTGCAATAGCTGGAAGGGGAAGTTGGTTGTTAAAAGCTTGAAAAACTTTACAACAGAAAACTGTGACCTGGCACCTGAGAAGCTGGGAGTGATGGAACAAGATCCATACACAAAAGTCAACTACGGGACAACTATGAGATATCTCTGAAATTGTCTTGGAGAAGGTAAAACTCTCATGCATCTGCTGAGGTATGTCTGGAAGACAGTGGGGAATGTGAACACCACACTGCAAGGCCTGTACCATGGGGAAAAATTAAGCCTTTGGTTTAAGAGGCTCTGCCTCTAATTATTCAATTATTAAGAACAAACCAGAACAACAAAACCCATGCCTTGCCTTTGGGCATTTTTTTTTTATTTATGTCTAGGTATTTCTCAGATCCTTCTGACAATCTTGTTAGCAATCAGCTCATTACTCATCTAGAGCTTTAAAGATCATTACTAACTTCCTGAATTGCTCCTGCCAGCAGAGCAGAAATCCAAGCCCCAGAATTAAGCAGTCATCCTAAACCGTACTATCACATTTGGGAAGGGAAAACCAGGCCTCATTTCACGGTGGACTTCAGTAACAACTTGAAGTTGAAGAACCTGTAGTATCTAGACCCACAGAGACCTAAATTGTGGTTGAATAAATAAAGCTACCTTACGGGAGATGGCTCCAGTCCCTTACCCCATCACAGCAGCTTCAAGTGATGGTGATGGATTCAGCAGG
>NW_010396941.1:0-16635 GCF_000710305.1 Buceros rhinoceros silvestris | reverse complement strand
CAGCAGTACCCATTAGCTGTCATCTATTTCAAGGGTAATCTCAACATATGTCTTTGTGTCAAGGGTTAGAGCTGGCCGGCTACTAGATGAATGACAGATGCTCTCTGTTAACCCCTCCCCCTCTTCCCAAAGAGGTCAAAGAGAAAAGGAGCAAGGGACAGAGACTTATGGATTAGAAAAGAAAACTATAACTACTTTAATGAGAATAATAATAATGAAATCAAATATATACAAATAGATGAAATGCCAATGTGGAACCCAACCCTCCTGATGGCAACAACATCACTGTCACCACTGCTGCTGCACGGCAGACACTGGGGAAGGCCCAGCCTGGACTCAGGGCAGACGGGAACTGGATGCAGGAGCTGGATTCCAGAACTGGATTCGGGAATGCACGGATTGGGATTGAAGGCAGAACAGACAGAATCCTCCTCAGATGTTGGCCATTGAAGAGGAGGGCAAGAGGGAGCAAGACCCTCAGCTTTATACCGAATATGACATCTATGGGATGGAACACCCTGTTGGTCAGTGTAGGGTCACCTGTCCTGTCTGCTCCTCCCCACAGGTGAGGCCTCTACCTTACTGCACCCCCACCGTGGCACAGGATTGAGCAGTGACCTTGGTCTGCACAGGAGCAAGTATCAGCCAGAGCCTTTCTACACACCAGTCCCTGGTGGTAACTGTGAACATCAAGCGTTATCACTGCTGGGAACAGACACCGTCTGCAAAAATATGCCGTTAAGTTCAGAAAGTGCCGTTAGAAGAGACTGAGCTGAAAAGAAAAGAAAAAAGAAAACAGAATTAGTTCTGTTCTAGCTCAGACCAGGACACTTTGAAAGACAGTTCATACAGAAATCAGCTTCATTGCGCGACTTCCCTTTTAGTGACTCTACAAGGGTCACTTGTAGTTCATACTCATCCATATGTCTGTCTTAGCCAGGTGCTTTCCATTAAATGGAAACACAGTGGTGGGCTGAGTATCTTCTGCACAATGGTGACAACAGAATCCCCACAACATCCTGTCAGCCTCATCGCCTTACTTCAAATCACAGACAGGCCAGGCAACCACTTACATGTCTCAGGCAGATAAACAGTTGTATCTTCCTGGGAAGAAGATGAAAACCTTGAAAGGTTTTCACCAGTCTGCTATTGGCAAACGGGACTCAGTAATTCATCCTAAAAGATTATTCCGGCACAGCATTTATTAGTGAGTAACTCTACCCTTACCTGAGAATGACCAGAATGACCAGAAATTTGCTAGTGATTTCACGCACACCTTCAACTGGATTGTTAATGACTTGCACTGCTACCCATCCCACTGCCCTAGAGGTTTTTCATCTCAGAAATAGATCGATCCAATATGTTGTTTCACTTCGAAAAATAGTCTGTGCTAGAAGTCAAAGACTAATGTTTAGAATAATGCATCTAATTGCTATTTCAACATATTATTGTGTGATTTTTCATAAAACTTTCACCAGATGTGGCTTTTTCTTAGATACTACTTTCTCACATTTCCTCTTGAGAAACTTAAACGCCATTTTAGCCACAGTTTGTGGGCAAATACTTGGTTCGGTTTCCTTTTCTTTTCCAAATAATGTTGGTTTGTAATCCAGTTCATCCTCTTTACAAAAGAAAGTGAAGAGAACCAGGAAGCCCCAGGTGAGACTGAAATGCATTTGTTTATGACTGTTTCTTTTTCGGAACACCTCTTTTCTCCTGTTTCCTTACCTTACGTATTGAACAAAACAGGGATAAGGCAGATATTTACATAGTACTTATGCTTCCTTACCATGCACATGAGACACATGGGTAAGACATCACCAAAAAGCCAAATGGATTGGTTTTGGGCTTAGGCAGTTTGAGCTCTCCTAGATTGAATAGATGCATCATTTCTGTTAAAGCATCTCACGAACTGAGGTGGTTCTACTGGTTGGGATTTTAAAGGCAAGTTCTTTAAGAGGGTTGGCGAGCATGAACTGTGCGCAGTTCTACTTTCTCTTTCACCCACTGCAGTCATGTACAGAAACCCATTATTCTTTTTTCATTCACTCGTCAAAGATTCACTGGATAACAATTTACTGTTAATGAAACTTCAAGCCGTTTGCTGCCACTTACTGGATAACTAGACATCCTGCTTTATAAAAAGGAAAAAAAGAATCAGAAATGGACTTACAATGAAACTCACAGTAGGCATCGCCTTAAGCCTGTGTCAGTGTGAAAGAAAAAATGTCAAGGGCAAAACGAACATTAAAGTTGTTCCACTCACTGGAGACCGAGTTCTTTGTTAATGAGTTACAGCTATAAAATACTTGTAAACCATATCACCCTATTCCACTTCCTCGTTCTCTGCAGCACTCTGCACTGGCTGTGCAAATCTCTTGGGAGTGGGAGCAGGCAATTGGAGTGTGTAAGTGAAAGGAAATGGAATCTGTTTGCAGAAGCGTTAGAGATAAAGTAACAATTACCAGGAAGAGAGAGTACATCTTCCTACCTTTTTCATTTTATTTCCTGACCATACCAGTACAGATAGCATTGCTATTTCCCTAATGAAACAAGAAGTTCATTTTGTTTCGGTGTATCTGTCGAGTTGTAATACCAGCTGCCATTAAAAAAGAAAAGATGGTTAAAAGAACATTAGAAGCTGCAAAGCCAAGTATTTACAAAGAGTAGCCAGGACTAAGAGGGTAGAAATAAGAGCATGCATTTACACTACAGTCTAGTCTTTAGTCAGGCAAGAATGTACTGCTTTGCTGGAATCATTACCCAGCTGGGAATGGGAGGTACAGCCCATGAGTATTCTCTGTCCTCAGTTTTCAATCCCTCTTCCCTCATATACTATACACTACTGAAACCCTGATCTAAAGGCAGAAGTATTTTCTTCCTGGGTTGTCCTGCAGAAGTGTTATTATCCAAGCACACCTCAACCACAAATCAATTTATTTTTCACAGTGCCTCTCTGCAAAGACAAGAGTTGTATTGAATTTCTCATTTCACAGCTGACAGTTGAGAGGTAATCAGCGATGTCCACAATATTTTCATAAATGAAGCAGCCAGCTCTCAAGCAGACAGTCTGGAAGAGAGCAACACCACCAGAAGCCACTTTTGAAAAGTCTGATTTCAGCAGCGTGTATGAGGTTTCTGTGACAGAGCCAAGGACAGACCACAGTTCTTCACCGTAACACTCATTGCCTTGGCTTTGCCTCTTTAAGCTTCTTAATAAACATGGTCAAGGTCCAACACCTTTCTTCAGTCCATAAACCTGATCCTTCCCCAAAACAGGTCTATGACATCCGTCATTTGAGCTGCGATCTCAGGACAATATTAAGTGATCAGATATTTAAAACTTCTTGATGGGATTTGAAACTAGCCAAATTTTGAGATTGGAATATGAAAATTTCAGATGCCCAGAAGATTTCCTGACAGTTTAGGAGATGCCAGGTCTTGCTTTCTGCAGAGACAAACCAGTTGAACTGAGCAAGCAGGGAAGATCTTAGGTCAGTTCAGAACATCCCCCAAGTCATTACCATGTACGACCACCTTTTGATAAACTACAAAGTAAAAGAAGTGGGATATGAAAAAAGATAGCTTTGTGGTTCAATGTTTCCTGTTTCACAGAAGGGTTTAAGGTACAGGCTAAGATACTTCACGCTTGTGGTGTGACCAGTAACCAACCCATTCCTCTATACTGCTCTCTGACTGTCTCACTAATTCATCTCAGTATTTTCAATAATTACGATTTGTTGGTTTTAGCAGCAGCAGATGTTGAGAAATGAAGAAATGAGAAATCTTGTTTGTCATCAGGGTCACCCCATAACACCAAAGCTGTTGTGAATAAGTTGTGAATACACAGCTCACCTAAGCACAATGTTAAGAAACAGCAAAAAGCAGGGCCTTCTGATGCACGAGGAAGCATGAAGCTTATGCGTGGTAGACTTCTCCCAGACAGGTTTACATCCCTCATCTCCATAAAGCGGAAAAGTATTCAGAAGTGGGTCATAACCAGTGAAATAACCTCCAGGGCAATCACACTGAACCGATTCATTAATTGTTCCATTTCTTCTTTATATGGCCTTTTCTTAAAGAAAAAACAAGCCCGAGCACATGGCATCCTGCTGGTGCTGTGCACAGAGCTGGCTGTGGCCCAGCTAAGAACCAATGCTGTGCCTCAGTTCTCTTCCATGGCCTTCACAGCTCCAAGCAAGATCTTGGAGTTGGCTGCTGGTTTGCCCATGCTACTTGCGTGGTGGGCAGGGAGGAAGTGAGGAATGCTGTGGTGTGGCTTGGGGACGGAAGATGGGGAGATAACAGCAGCTACCAGCAGGTATTTGGGGCGAGGGAACTTCCTTTTCCTCCTTGTTGGGCTCTGAGAAAGGACAGCCCAGTCTTATGAAAAGTCCTGGCTCAGGGTGGCTGTTTGCAGAGAAAAAGCTCCATGACCACTGAGGAGAGAGGTGGTGTTTCAGCATTGCCTGCAGGCACAGCCATTTTTAACATAGCTGCTGGACTGTTTTCTGGTCATAAAGCGGAGTAGGTCTTGCAACGTGACAAGCTTTATAATCTGTTGGGTGCAAAGAAAGCTGCACACTCGCTGCATGGGATGCTGCACTTCATGCCTTGCTTTACGCTGATCTCACTCATAGCATGATCAAAGAGCAATGAAAAAAAGAAAAGGAAAATCTAAACCCTCAGCCCTCCTAAACCATCTTCTATTTACCTTTTTTTGGATTCCTTTTAAGTAAATCTTGAGTGAAAAATGAATTCCAACTCCACTGAGCTTTAACTTTTCCTTCTGCCAGAGACGTAATGGAAAAATGACTCCTAGTGGGAAGAAGCCACAGTGTCCAAGGGGAACAATATGTCCATTGCAACTCCTGCTCTGAGATACCCTTAGGAAGTGTGTTCTGCCAGCAGAGGCCAAAGGTAAACTCTACCGTATGCCTGACACCACATCCACCTGGTTAGCATATTAGGATCAAAACAGAATGGACGGCACGTAGTGAAGTGCATACATACATACTGGATGGAAAATAGTGGTAGAAACAACCTAACTGGTTAAACTGTGCATCAGCGATGTTTAAATTTCAGATTAACATGCAACTATAGAGGCTTCGGGACCAGAGGAAGGATTCATCGCCTGCAGAAATCACAGGCAGTACTGATGTTAAGAAGAAGCTTGAGGGAGTTGGTTTCTGCAGTGACACTGTACGCACCACATGAAACTGTTTTGAAACCACATGCGGTCTGAAGCTGACAGCCTGTCCTCTGGCAGCTCATGCACCAGTGGGCGTGTCTAGCTGCTATTAAAACTGCAGACATCAACTCAGCTGCCGTGTATGGCAGACTGTTTTAAAAACCTTGACAGAGGAAGGTCAGCATGGACTAGGCTGGATGCAGAATTGGTTACGGATGTGCTATGAGCTCTGCATGCAAGTTGCTGTAAAGCTAGAAGCAGATGCATCCAGCCTTTCTCAAGGCTGAGCTTAAAAGCCAGATGAAGACAGATTCAGCCATTCAGGTGCCCCATCTCAGTATGTGGACATCAGGACTTGGTCTCAGACCTCTAGTCTGAAGGAGGTTGGCTGTGCGTGGCTGGTCTGCGCACACCAGACCAGAGCCGGAAGACTGTAAATACTATGGATATTGGGAGCCAGGACATAGACGCTTGCCTTTCCTCCAGACCCCTGAAGGTGACCCTGGGTTTCTCTGTACCTGGGACATTATGTGAAGGAGCAATTTTACAGAAATGGAACAGCAGTGCGTTTTGTTAACCTGTATGACTAAGGCTGTGATGTTTGTCTTACATTTCCTATGCGAGATAACAGCTTTCCTCCAGCAACTGCTTTCCTTCAGTTCTAGGTGGATAGGTTTGACTCTAATAACCAAAATATAAACAGAACTTATCATTTCTCAGAACAGTTTTTTCTTCTGCCCTATTGCACTCCGTGTTTCTACCTTTTAAACAACTTTTCCACCCCAGCTTGCGCATATTTTTTTTGCAAGCACACGTACATGTATATGTGCGCGAACACACACACACACGTATGTGTACAAATTCCCTATAGTACTCACTGAGCTGCAAAAGTTAGCTCTTAACACCTGTCTATATCCTGTCTCGTTTACTGTTACAGTGGAGTTGAGGGGAATAATTCATTACTGATAATACAGTAATTTTTATTTTCTTAGATTCCTCTTTGCAATTTCTGATTAGCTTTAAAATACCAATAAATGTCCAAAATGCAGTAGGAACTTGGTTCTTCCTCTATTTTTTCATCTCTTCTAGAGGATTGAACTATCTTGTAATGCTTGAAATGTTTTGGGTTTTGATTGCTATTTGTTGCTCTTCTCCTTTTTTTTCTTTGCCCAAGTCTTACTGCATTTTGATTGTCTTCCATAAAAAGTAAACCTATCAGAATCAGCACTTCAGAGAAAAAAATTGATGTACGACTTTCCATATTTCCTCTACAATTTTAATGCTGTGATTTTAATCAGTGATTATGTCTACAATTCATCAATCAATGAGAATTTTTTTATTATATTACAAACCTGAGAGGTAATATTTTGATTGACCAAAAAGGTCACATGACATTTCAGTGTTATTCTACCTGAGCTTTTACAGTCAGAATCAGATTTCTACTGTAGATTTGTGCTGCTACACATTTTTCAAATGTTCTTGTCAGGATAGGTCTACTTCTACACAGTTATTTTCAGGCCTTAGATTTCACAGGGAGACATACAAGATGAATACACAGCTACTAACTGAGGAATTGTCTTCTCTGCAAACATTGGTCAGACATTTTTCTTTTCCAAGAATTTGCATTTAAAAGTGAAAGAAAATGAGGAGCAAACTCTTAACTGAATTTATATCAGAATTCAAATCCGTATGTAGAGAATGCTTTGTAATTTCTTTTGATTTTGAGGGCAAGTCCAGAACATGATCACAGCAATTTTTGGTATGTTTGTGTCTTTTAATCTCTTTACAGACAGGTTTTAACACAGAACATTGAGCTAATCACCGCTGACTTTCATTCTTTTGTGTTTCATTCTTGGTGTTTCCTATTGATAAGCCATCTCTGGGACTTGGGTGGCATTTAAAGCACCTACACATAACTGCTTGAGCCAGGTCCTTTGCTTCTCTAGAACTTGTTCCTGCTGCACTGAAGTCGCAGGAGTACTGTAAGATAAACACACAAGTTGCTGAGAAATGCTGTTACTCAGCAGGAACATCAGCCAGCCCAGGACAAGAGCTGTCCCTGGAGATCGATGGCCTATTGAGCTGAATAGCTGGAGAGCGGCTGAAATATGTTACAGCGTATTCATGGGTCTCTGTTCTTGAGGCATCCAGACTGAGTATTTGCTGAAGCACATTCAGCCTGTGTATTTGTGCCTTGCCCAACGGGACATGGCCAAGATGAGCAGCTCGTTGGAGGAATCCGAAAGCATGCCTGGGTGCTCCAGCTTAGATGGAGCCTCTGAGGCCACATCAGGGTAAAGAGATGTGACTGGGTGTCCTTACTCCTTGGCAAGTCCCAGATGCCTTATTTTATATCAGGCAGCCCTTCTGTCCCTGACTAACTCTAAGTTCTGCTACACATAAGGACTCTCTGAATTCCTCCTTCTACAGGTGACTCAGACAACAGGAACTTAGCCTTACCATAATTCACGCTCAGTTGCCTTTAGAACTTGTCCTTTAATTAACTGATGCTTGCAAGAAACCTGTTCTCCTAACTATTCAAAACGTGGCTATTCAACATTAATCCATGGCCTCTTACTCTATCAACAGTCAGCAGCACAGATTATTGCAGCTACCTACCTGCCTTGGATCAGTCTGGACAGAAGTGAAGTCCCTGTAAAGAAAGGAACATTGTTTCAGACCAGCCTCTCCTACGAGCATGATTATAGATCTAAGGCCAGTTCAAAACTGAGTTCCCAAAATGTCATGGGATACTGAAGTCTATTAATGACATGCGTCCTGAACTGATGACAGTGGTTATCTTAAAGAACAAACAGGTCTATTTTTGTAAGCTGAACTCTGGTGGGAGTATTTGCTGAAGATGTAGCCCCAACACAACCAGCGAATAGCAATATACCTAGATAAGAGGCCTAAATGTCTTCCTTCAGTATGCATCAGATTCTTCCTCTCCTCCTAACCTCTGCTTTTGTACAGCCTTACGGAATGTTGTTAACCACCTGTAATACCTATTTTGGGAAGTGACTGCATGGGTGAATGTGGTGGTAAATCACCACATGTCATGAATAGTCGGGGCGGACAATGCGACAACAGCTTGTGTGCACACAAGGCCTTTATTGAAATACAACAGCAGCAAACTGCTGCGGCAACTACAAACTGCAAATTGCAACTGTGATTCTGAACCACGTTCTCTCTTATCACAATGCTTTATAATCTTCTAGTAGTTGTTTATTATATGTGCCCTCCTTGGATTGGTTTCAAGTGTACTCTCCTCCAATCAGCTACTGACCCAGCCTCTCTGTCTCCTCTTAAACGACACGCCTCCTGCTGTTGACTGACTGCAGGCTAATTCGGCTTCTTCCCTGCCAGGGTCAGTCCCACAGGTGAAAACCATAAGATGTTACAGTTTCATGTCATATTTTCTTCTCCAACAAAGCTGGTGGATAGGCCTGTCCAGAGCTGCCTGTTCCTGCGCTGTTATCATGCTGCCCTTGCAGTTGCGCCAACACTGACTCTGTGCAGGGCTGCCCTTTAAACTGGATCAGAGAACTGATCTTTTCACTGGGTTAGAAGACCTAAAAAAATCCCAAAACAAAACACATCCAGGTGCTTTGCTGCACTGCTCACAAAGAAAACGTAACATGAAACTATGGCCCTCCTCAACCTCTCCCTCAAACCAGTTTCAGTTCTTTGATGAATAAAATACGCTGAGTTACCTCACTGTGGCTGTTTTAATTCTAAATCATGATGGAAAATGTCTGCACATCATGTTTCTATAAAGAACAGAAATTCCATTTCCTTACTGGGGTCAATTAAACAATTGGGCTTCTTTCAAAGTAGGAAAGAATATTTTTTATGGCAAAAACTGGAAATGGTGATTCTTAGTCGTATTTTTGAACTCCATACATTTTTTTCCCTCAAGATCTCCTTTTTCCTTTCCTTCATCTTATGGAGGGAAAGAAAAGCTAGAAAACACACAATTATAAGCTCGCTATCAGACCTCCCTTATCTTGTCTTGAGGGTTTCCTTGTCTTTGGCTGAGCTGAACACAGGAGGCAGCCAAGTGCCTCCAGCTCCTCCCCTGCTGCCTCTTGAGCAGTAAGGGAGAGGGATGCTGGCACCTCATGAAGAACCAAGCACAGACAGACCTGAAAATCTTCTCACCTGCCATCAGTGTGGCTCTTCTCATCAGAGGAACCCCAGTGCCCTCTTCCCCAAAGAGTTTCCTTCAGCTCTCTTGTTCTCCTAAAATAAACACAAGTTGACTCCGTATCTCTGTCCTCCAGAGTGACCCAGCTACAGCCCCTCTCTCCCAGCCTCCAGCACATTTTGCCTCTTCTCCCCAGAACTGCATGTCCCTACACCCATCCACCTGAGAGCACCAGCACCAGGATTTCCACTCACCCACTCCACCTACAGCCAGCACCCTCAAAATTATTTGCAAATCCTGGCCTTAGGAAGCAAAAGAAGACACAAAACCACCAGATGCTGCACATACCCATGCATCCCGCTACATATACCCTTCACTCAGAATATCTGACATCCCCAACTGGAACACATTCCCACTCTGCTTCCCAAAACTTCACAACTGCAGGCAGCCAGTTGTCTGCTATGGCTCTGAAAACATAAATTTACTGCAAGCAGAGGCATATGCTCATATAAATTATTTGCAAATCTGCACATTAGTTCATTCCAAAACAAGCATTAAGACGTCACTCGTGGAACTGCATGGAATTTAGCAGACAGAGGAAGCAGTAAGTCCAAGTGAACTGTTTTTGCCAACTTCACTCTGACACATGCTGCCTCCTGAGGGGTGGACAAAGCCCTCAGGTAGGAGTACAGCCCAGCGCAGACAAGGAGCAAGTAGGATACACCAAGGTTCAAAGTATGGAGGGTCCTGGGGTTTGTTTTTTCTTCAATTCAGACTGGCCAAACTTGGTTTCCCACAAGTCCTGTTCTTTCAAAGACATCCTCACTCCACCTAGTTCTGAGTAAGGAAAAAACAGATCCAAAGGCCAAACTTTTCAATGTGTCTTGCAGAACAGGGTTTTCTACATGAAGAGGATTGAGTTTGGAAGTACATCAACATGGAAACACGGACCTTTTACCTTCCAGCAAGAAAACACATCTTCCAGAAAACTATTTAGCTGCCTCTGCCTTCAGACAGACAGTCCAGTGTGGGTGAGGATGTGCTTATTTTGGCAAGACACTCCCAAATTGAGCTGTTTTGTGTGTGGTTAGGAGTGCTGGATGCAAGCTCAGTAATTTGCTAGTGGCATCTTGTGGTTCGTGTGAGGAGGTTGACTAGACAGCCAAAATGTAGGTCACGAGTGGGTGGAGCTCACAACCTCCCAACTCTGCTGAAGTCAGGATGCAGAAGTTACTTCTCCTGTAGAATTTGAAGTTATTGATGAAGCTTGAAAGCTTGGCCACTAAATATAAGCTTCTAGGATGATAATTTAATAGGTTATAATTTATGTATGAGTAGTATATAATGCCCAGTCTGTTCCTGGATTACACGTTATTTAGGAGAACTTCAGGCCACGTGCAAAGACATAGGTCTTACTCAACAGGGTTTAAATGTGCATGGGTGACAGACATGAGGTTCTCCATCCCTGCCTGTTATCTGGCCAAGTGTTTAGCAAAGGAGGTTGGGAAGGGCACTGGGTTCTCAAATGGCCATTTAAAATAAGCACTATATAGCAACGTGCCAGCCTTCATCCTTCCTGCCGCACATATTTCAGGAAAAAAACCCCAAACCCTTAATAATTGTTCTAAACAACGAAGCCAAAACAACACACTCTTTTATGTTTGCACACCTCCATAGCCACCTTAACTCCAGGCTAAACCACTTCTGTAGATCTGCATAATCTCAAACCTTAGCAAATTAGAAAATAAATATACGTGCATGCATTTGAAACAGCACATTCTCCCCCAGGCTTTATCTCTTTGTAACTGCTGAAGTCGTCTGACAGGGATATTCCTTGGCATCCTGTCACACAGGTCTGTGCTGAAAAGATTTCATCAGTTCGCAGTGCATGTGCACCATCAGGATTGTCACCAGGATGTTTGGGGTGGGGTGAGGGTGGCGGGGGGGAGGGCAGACGGGGAGGGTGGGTGCGGATTTGTAAAAACCAGCTGCCGCTGTAGAAGATGCCTGCACCTGACCAGGTCTCCTCTGCGTGCACTGGCTGCATAGACACGGAGTTCCTGCATACAGCACCTCTGATACACCTAATATCAGACTGACTGCATAAAAAATAGCAGGTTCAGTTGTCTCTGCCGACAGGAAAACTGACCAGGCCAGTCTCAAAGTGGCCTGCATGATGTCTGCGTGGGAGGTTCTGGTAGGACTCATGAAACAAAGCTGTTGAGGATATCTGGTGCTTAAGGCTTTAAACAAGCAGGACTTTTATTCTGACCAAGTCACATAAACAGAAGCTTGTGCCATAGGGCTTCATGTTTTTAATCTGCTAATCTGTGGAAAAGTATTCGTTGTAGAAGAAGGTATTTCGTATAAAGGAAGCACTACCAGCACCAACACCTGCCCTGTGTCAGGATACATTTTAATGTGAATCCTTCCTTGCTGCTGACTCGGAGCAGTCAGTCTGGATTCGGCACAATCACCTATCAGACTGGTCCCTTTGAAGGGCAGGGATGCTCAGTTCGTGAGTCCAAAGCTGAAACTAAACCAGCAACAAAACGACCAGCACAGACTAGCCAAGGGGAGCTCGGGCTCGGGCTCGGGCTTGGGCTCAGGCTAGGCACCTCAGGAGCTTTACAGGTAAAAACGCGGGTGTCCCAGAAGAGGGATGAGGCAGGTTTGCTGTCACTTGGGTTTAGGTAGCCAAATTCCACCTGGGTTGCACATTAGGCATCTGATAGATTTTCTGGATTGGGCTGTATATTGAATGTACAGGAAATCTGTGGTGGAGCAGGAGACTGATCTCTGATTTGCCAAATCTCAGTCCAGTGTCTTAATCACAGGCTCCTCCTCCTCCAGTGCCTCTGACCTCATACAAATGCTACCCTGCCATTGCTATTTATTTCACTGGAGGTCTTCCAAATCAGCACTGATACCAGAACAGAAACAGGCCCTTTCAGCACAGGATATATGAATACATATGAATAATCCATACATGTTAATGATAAAATTTAAGTGTTCCTGCGTTTGGCAAGTACAGCCTCCCACCCCCAAATGCTGGCAGCTGGAGTTTCTTTTGTCTAAGATCAAACACTGATTACTGCAATGGGCATTGTCTCAGTAACCTATCTAACATTATGGTTAATATCTGACAGGTACCCTAGATTAACATCCAAGAGTAACGGAAAGATTGAGGTAAACGTATTCTGAACAGAGTCACCATGAAGTTCAACATGAGTATGTCTGCTGTCAAAGAAGGGTTTTCTATTATAAACAAGTATGTTATTATTAATGCTGCCGTGTAACTACCTAGGAGCAGCAAGTGGGCCCTTTGCCACTTCCAATGTCAAGTAAGTACATCGTGCAAACATTAAAGTTTTAAATGTAAAAAGGGAGGGGGGCAGAGGAAAAAACAAGAGCAAAAATCTGCAATGCTCTGTCTTTTCTTGTTTCCCTGTCACGACCCCAACCTTTGCAGTTGCCCTGCCTGTCCATTCAGTACATACATGCCCGGTCAAAGATTGAAACCAACAGAACTGGATTCCATAGGCTGCTCTGGTATCTAAAGAATGATGCAAAGGCGAGACAAGGTACAGAAAGGAATTTAAACTTCACTGGAAAATAACAAGAAAGAGGATCTTCAGCCTGAGAACACACAGTGTGAAAAATTAGGATATACAGATTTTATTTATGTATTTATGCTCCATTAAAATGACAGTAAGTACATCACTAAAATTGTCCCCAAAGGTTTCAGGTACCTTAACTACTGATGCTTCTGCCTCATGAACTACAGACACTGAAACACTGCAGAATTTCCACTGAACTGCACCCAGGAAGTTACTGACAACATACTTTTTCCAAATATTTTACTAGTTTGTCAGGATCTTGCAGCTGTTCAGGGATAAGGTGTCAAAATATTGGAGACTGTCCTAGGCACTTGCACATACTCTGCCACACATCTTGCCACTCATAACTCTCCAGCCTTGGAGTACATCTCTGGGTGATACTCTTAAAAAACCTGTGTGTAACCCTAAACAAGACCTGAGACACATTCAGGAGACGTGACAGTAAGAGCAAACTGACGTGGCCATCTCAAGGATATTCAAAATTCTCAAAAGCTGAGAAAGTTTTCTCTGCTGTCTTGCCCACAGTTTGGGTGATGTTACTAATAAACAAACCACGCTGCAAACAAATACCAGCTTAACCTCGTAACCAGTGGTACAATCATAAGTTGACAACACCAAATACAGCAACATAATAGACCTGATCCTTCCTCCCAGAGATGATAAACATCACCACAGGGAATACACATTGTATATAAGGATTTACATAACACCATCATGGGAGCAAATGGACCAACAAGGTGACCATGGACTGCTTAACTGATCTACAGAGTGCATATAGCAACGTTGTTTTAACATGCCTTGCTCAGACCTGTCGTTATCTCAACCCTTCGAATTGCCCCACGCTGGGTGCCAGAAAGGACTGTCATGGTTTGAATCCATCTGGCAACTAAGCACCACGAAACCACTTACTCACACCTTCCTACCCCTAGAGGAGGGAAGGGAAGGAGAAAAAAGGTAAAAGTACAGCCGAATGGGTTAAAATAAGGAGAGTTTACTTGAACACCACAAAGACAGAGCAAACGATATTAAAAACAATGCTTGTTTGGGTTTTGAATATCTTCAAGGAGGGAGACTCCACAACCACTCTGGGCAACCTGTGCCAAGGTTTGATCAACCTCATAGCAAAAAAAGTTCTTTCTTAAATTCAAACAGAATGTTTTATAAGTTGTGCCTATTTCCTTTTGTCCTTTCACTGGATACCACTCAGAAGAGTTTGACTCGATCTTTGTTATTTGTTATTAAGTCTTTTTGTTACGTCTTATGTCCTACTATAACATAATATGTCATAATGTTATTGTGTGATTCTTAGACATGTTGACGCATGTTAGACAATATGACGCCTTATGTCATATTATTACATCTTTGTTATTAAGTCTTTGTTCTATCCCCTCATCAGGTATTTCTCCGCATTGATAAGACATCCTCACCACAAAAACCTTTTATTCTCACAATTTGTTTGCTTTCTCTCTGTGAACTTGGTTTCCTAAATGCTGGCCCTAACTCCATCATGCGTTTGAACTCAAGGACCGCCCTTCTCCTTAAAGTTATTTGGATGCATTAATGCTTGATGGGACAGCAGTGCTGTCCTTATAAATACACTGTGGGATCAAATCTCAGGAACAACATGGTGAATAAGAATATGGTCTTTTAAGTTCCTTTTCTCCTCACGCTAAACCCTGTATTTTAAAACAGAAAAGGAAACTGCCTTCTCCTTTTGGCAAATCTTCTAAGAAAGGTTCTGTGGGAAGGAAAAAAGAGGTGGAATATAGATGCCACTTCATCATAATTTTAAGCACTTAGCCCTGGGAAGCAATCCAATCCATATGACATATTGCTCAGATGCTCTGTACAAATACTGGAAAGTAATCAAGTTCAAACACTTCCCCCTCTCCTCTGATGACATTCTGCAGGGACTGTATGCACCCCAGCAACAATTCAGTTTGCTCAAGTGTGTTGTGTATTCCCTTCATGAACAACACATGGAACTGGTAGAAAAGTTATGCCCCTTCATCCATTTGGCATCTTGGCCATAGACCTCCTTCGAGGGCAGGTGCCAGAAAGACGACAGCTGGAGCTTACAGTAGTCCTTTGAAGTTTAGGAGTTAGAGCCTGTGTTTCGAAGTGTCTGTGTAGTCCACAGACTGAACCCCATGTTAGAAGAGAGCTTGAACCCCTGGGCAGGACACACAGGTTGAACACTCTCATGGCTGACCTTTGGAAGCCAGACAGCAATTGAAATGTGAGGGACCAGGTAGAAAGGTGGTCAGAGGAATCCTCATGCTAGCCTAGCAGCTTTGTTTATGGCAAAGCAAAACTGATCTTCAGATGCTGCAGACTACCTACCACGGGACAAAAATTTGTTTCTTTTCTGCCACTGACACCATGTCCTATTCTCCAAACACATCAGTCTTTCAAAAACTTAAGGCAGCTTCAAATCCCCATCTCCAGCTGTCACTGCTTTGGCTGTGAAGCTTCCTGGCACTGAACTTGAGAGGCTTCTCTGCCTTCTTCTGATCCCAAGAGCTTTATAAGCTGCATAGACTCAGTAAACCCCAAGCTATTGAAAAATCATGTAATATGGATGGCAAATTCAGACACTTAGAAGTTAGGAAATACTCAACCTGTGCAATTGCACAATTTTCTTCTCTTTTAAATTCATTTTGTGAATTCTGTCAGTGAGTACACAAGCTACTTCAAATACAGTTCTGTCATTAATGCCAGCACCATCCTAAGCATGCAAGAAGGGGAAACAATTACAGTGGCACAAGCAGTTAAATAATTGGCTCTTCTAAGCACCTGTCTTTGTAACCTAAATAACAGTAAACCTGTCCTCCTCCTGCCCTTTCCTCTGTCCCTCCCCTCCTTTCTCTCTTCCTGCCTTCCTTCCTCCCTCCCTCTCTTCCTTCCTTCCTTCCCAGCCATAGTAGCTCTCTCCACTGAAATATCATCAACTCCTGAACTTTGTATATTGCATATTGAACTGAGATTCAAGACTGACACCCACTAGCAAGAAGGAAAGCTATACTGTTAAAGCTGTGGAGAGTTTGCGGAGCCCCAGCTCAAGACTGAAGGAGTGTCAGTGTAAAGCCTTACCGGACACCTTGCGCCAAACTCAGGGAACTTCTGCTATACGTGTAGCTGCTGACATACACAGTAACTAGGTACTAGGGCCATGGGCCATGTCCAGTTGATGTTCGTCTATCTGCTTCTTTCTGCTTAGGAGCTGAAGAGTGAGAGAAGGATTGGTGTCTCCGGTATCATGTTATTCCTGAGAAACCCTGAATAGGAGCATGTGTGCTGTGTGAAGAAGGTAACCCAAAATATGTCTCTCAACCTTCAGGTTTTTTTCCCTCAAAATATGTCCTGAGCGCCTTTGTTCTACACAAAAAAACCAAACCAAACACAAACCCACAATGATTTATGCTTGCAGAAGAAACACATATTCAGTTGACAACACATTATTTTCATCAGTAAGGAGGTTCCTGAGCACTTGTTTTCCTGAGTAACTAAGTTAGCTAGTTTGGCTAACAACTAAATACACACAGTTGGACACTTTAAGCACCTTCCTATCTCAAAATCTGTGGGGATATTACAGATTAAAACCTAAAATCTGTGCAAAGCCAGACAGTTTGTAAAAAACTATAATATAATTAATAAATATTATAAAAAAAATGTGG
>NW_010396940.1:3434-8744 GCF_000710305.1 Buceros rhinoceros silvestris | reverse complement strand
CAAGGAAGTCTAGCCCAAACCGGGACAGAGAGCGAGCAAACAGTTACGTCAGATGATCTTCACTGTAGGTGAATATAAGGTAATAGTACATCTAGGGAAATAGTACATCTAGGGAAAAATAATCTAAACTGTGTCTATGCGATGCTGCTCTCAGAAGTAGCAGTTGCAACGCAGGAAAGAAACGTTGGATTCATCAACAGTTCACTGAAATCATCAGTTCTGTATGCAACGGCAGCCAAAAAAGCCAACCAGACATTGGGAAGAGTATTGAGAACAAGATAAATGTATCGTCTTGGTGTTATATAAAACCAAGAATTGCCCATATCCTGAATAGTGTCTGTTGCTCTGGTCTCTGCATGTCAAGGATGACACAGCAATGTTACACATGAGCTTCTAAAAGTAATAAAGCAGCTGCCTTACAAGGAGAGACTAAAAAGTCTGGAACTCTTCAATTTGGATAAGAGATAAGGAGAATGATAAGAGAAACGTCAAAGTTTACAGGACTCAAGGTTTTTTAAGTGAACAAACAAAATTCTCTAAATTCCTCAGTACAAGAGTACAGGGTGCTTTATAAAAATAGCAGGAGATTGATTTTGGACAGATAAAAGAATACTTCTTTACACAGAACATAAGAATGTAAGTCATGTTTCTTTCCAGAATGTAGTGAATTTCTGTAATGTGCTGCCACACAGCACTTTGAAAGCAGACAACATCAGCAAGTTTGGAAAGGGATTACAAAAATTAATGGGCAGCAAATCCATAAACAAATAGAGGTAAGAAATAGTAAGGGGTGTATCCTTTTCGATCTCTAACATGACAGCTATAGGTGCCGAAATGCCTATATGAAGAACAGACCACAGAAAGTGGTAAGGCTGGTGGTGCTCTTCCTAAATAGCTTGTCTTGTAGTTACTACTTTTTCTTCTCCTTTCTGTAAGCACTCCAATCAGTATGAGATAATCGTAGACTATACAGAGCTAGCTTCCAGGCCTAGCCCCAAAAATCTATCTAATTTATCAAGGACTATCAGATATTAAACTGGTAATAACAAATTGAAGACTGGATTGATTAGGTGGTTAATTTCAGTATTCTTAGACAAGGCTGAAACCACAGCTTCTTGACCCTTCCTAACTAAGACATTTCTTTAGGCTCTCAGTCTTCAGTACAGTTCTTCTATTTTCCACAGTACCCTTCCATTTACCCTTCCATCCGTCCCCATGCCTTGAAGCAACAGTGTTTACACTGAGGCCTCAGTAGATTTCACACACATCCTTTGTCTTTCATCCAATCCAAAGATCAATATTACTCACCTCTTTTTCCTCCAAAATTCCCCTTTTTTTCCTTGAGAAAGAGTATAGCAACAGCAGTCAGACATCAGCTCCAGGTTCTTCCAAGTGAAACCATCCTGTTCCTAATAACTTTCCTGCTTAGTTAATTCAAGACCTCCATCCTGAACCACAATCTTCTCTTCCCTTATGGCTCCATTCTCTCTGGACTATACCCTTATACAGCAGCTATTTGAGAGGGGGAGGGGGGAGAAATTTAACAGGAGCTAGTGAAGATAAAGCTCTTCATTTCCGAACTTGACTCAGTTAACTTCATACTGGTGTTTCAAAACGAATGCCCCAATCACTACTGGGAACTCAGAGGAAGCTATAGCTACACACAAATGCAAGGTGATACGGGTATTCTGTATCTTGTGGGGTTGGCTAGCTTGGGATTTGTCTTGAAGAGAAAAAAACCACATGCAACTCATCAGAAATTTCCAGTAGAAGTTGGAACTGACTGATTAAGGAACATCTTGTTTGTATGAGAACTAATACATCTTAATTCCTCCTGGTTGGAGACTTTGCAGTAGCGTTGCATAGGGACATACTGTTCCTGTATAAAGCAGTGATTCATAGTTTCTCACCCAGTGGGGTTATAATACTTACCTCAGGCATTGCCTGTCATTAGGCTTTGATAGAAAAAGTCTAGTGTACATTGTTAATTGTGGAAATATAGGTGTTTGCTTTCAAATTTGCAAAGCGGATGCATTTAAATTCTGACTACTCATCTTCAATCTACCACTGGATTGCAACGTAAGCCCTACATGGTTAAAATTTTTGACAAGGTGCGGTTTCAGCTGTATATATAAACCCTCTGACTTTGCAGGGATTTCTCATGTGCTTAAATCCTTTTTTGAAGTGAAGCTTTAGCCTATTAGAAAAGTCTACTATCTGAAGCTTTGAACTTTTGAAAAGAAACTCTGTAATCTCTTTACGTTGTTCTATGCTTGATCTGATAGAAGGTTTACAAAGGAAAAGTGTGGCTCCTACGTTACACTGGAACTAAATCTGCAATTTTTGCTGTCCCCTCCAAAAAGTCCAGCAAAAGGAGGGATCGTTTTCAACACTTTCATGCCCTACTATGGGCCAATGTACTAAAAGCAGCCTGAACACAGGCAGAAGTTGAATTGTATGAACTCTACTGATATATGCATATTTGGCCAACTATCAGAAGTATGTACTCAAACAAAATATTTTTCTTTCTTTTTTTTTCCTTTGATAGAGCAACTCATAAAGTCTACCACTACTTCATTATTTTAAATTTGTATTCTGAAGGCCACTGTGATCACCTGTTGAAACTAAATGAGAGGCATGTGTTGTAAGTATTCATAACCGCATATATACATAATGTTAGGAGTGTATTTCCTAGGCATATGTAAAGAGAGAAACCATGCCTTTGACAGTGTATCTCTAGCACGAAGATAACAGGCCTTTCATCAGTCAGTGTTCTTAGCATCCAGGAATGCAAGGCGCAAAGAAAGAATGAGACCTCTTCATTGCATTAATTTTAGCCAGCATGTTGCACAAGCTGAAATATAGACATACTCTTACCTCCTTCAAGGAAGTTGGTACTCTATATTTTTTTCCTTCAACTTCTGTGTTGTGGTTTAGGATTTCTGTGGTTTAGCTACAGGGCAGCAGGGTGCCTCCCTGCCCCGCTTCCCTTGTTTTTATGGCATGAAAGGTTTGTGCCGCCTTTGTTATGGTGTGCATGGGGGAAGGGGTACCAGAGTTACAGAATGCAGCCCCAGCTCCATTTTCGTGCCTGCCCCCTGAAGCCAAGACATGTCAGTCAAGGCCTATTTGAATAAACATATATAAAAAGGCACAAACTATTTTGCTTCGGCTGATGCACACATTTTTTCAGTTTCAGCAGAAAAGACAAAAAGAGAGAACTGGAAGCAATCACCTCAGCCTGGGACAGTAAAAGATCTTCCACACGGCAGGCAGCATTTTTTCACTTCTCTGATTACTGGTGTTGGTAGTAAGAAGAGCCACCAGGAGGAAGGCATGCAGAGAGGGGGAGGAAGAAGGGTTCAAGCACTGAGAATGGAGACCCTGCTGGAATGCGGGAAACCCAGAATGTCTCTCAGAGATCCAGTAACTCTCACGTTTTGCAGGTGGGGAGAGAGAGAGAGACGAGTCACCCTCTGGAAACCTGGTAACTCTTAAGCTTTCCAACCACCCACAGAGAGGCTACACATGGCAAAGGAAGTTTGTTCCAAAGAGTTCAAGTTGGAACTGAATGCATGCAGTTAAAAGAACTGCGTTCTCCTCATTCCAGGTTTATTCCTTTGCCAACTCCCCACCCCACTCCAGCACAGACTGCACATGTGAGATGGTAATTGGGGAAGTGGATGGAGTGGGAGGAAGATATATAGATATATATACCTACTTGTGTATTTAATACCACTGTTCTCTCTTTTCTTTCCGTCCTTCCCAAATTTAAGTGATGATTTGTGGTTCTCATTGCTTTTTGAATTAAATTAAATTTCATTCCTCCCTAATTCGAGCCTGCTCTTTTTCTTTGCCCATAGCCATAAGCAGGCTGTTAAAGCCTTCCATTGCTTTCCAGCTCAAACACTTTAGTTCTTTTGTTTAGTGCTCAGAGGAGATAAATCTCCCCTGAGGGCAATTGTCGTTTTGCTGCCTTTTGGTTATTTCAAACTACCACATTCTGCATTTTAAGCAAACAAGTAAAGAGTCCTTGAAGATTTTTTGTGTCACTTAGTACACATTCATGCTTCAAAGTGAATGCTTCACATACCACGTGATTGTTGCTTTTATTTGTCTCTTCCAGGCAGTGTGCTTCATTCCCGAGTACAGGCGAGCACAGGCGATTCCTGCAGAGTGCAGGGAAGCCAAACTTTCCCTGCCACTGGATATCTTCACAACCTCTTCAATCATTCTTAAATCCCTTTTAAAAAGCAGAGGGAACCATTTTCTCTTATACAGAGGCTTTTTATTTTCTCTTGGCCTACCTGTAAACAATTTCACACCAACTTCTGGTTTTCTTCTTGCAGTTTCACCAGTGACAATATCCTTGCTACCACAGTTGTAGTAATGCCAATACTAGAGCATTCCAAGAAATCAGAATCTTTTTGCTATGTAACATATTCGAGATAATTTTTTTTCTCTAGGTCTGTGTGTTCTATTATAGTTTATGAGTCTTTAGAATATATTTGGATAAATTTTCCAAGCAGTTCCCACACTGGAGTGGGAATTCATTGTATATTAGGAAGTTACAGAACAATGTCAAGCATCATTAACACTAGATCTTCTCAACTTTTACCAGAACTTTTTTTTATCTTATCAACTTTTTATCAGAAAAGCACTAAAAGCCATGCTCCTTAAGGAGTAAAAGAGGATCCTTCACAGTAAAGGTGTGTATAATCTTAATTTTGTTCAATTTTCTAGAATTCTTCACAGTCCTAACTTCCTTTCTGAGATGAATCAAGTAGCATCCAGAACAGATGATACAGGTAGCTTGTTTGAAGACTAATTTTCCTTCCACTGTCAGTGTTATTGATCTTCTGTAAGTCATTGACAGAGCCCCCCACAACATCTCTCTAAACTGGAGAGATAGAGATTTGCTGTGGGTGGACTGTTCGGTACATAAGGAATTGGCTAGATGGTCGCATCCAGCAGGTAATAGTCAGTGGCTTAATATCTAGATGGAGATTGGTGACAAGTGTTGTCCCTCATGTGTCTGTACTGGGACAAGGGCTGTTTAACATCTTCATCAGTTACATAGACAGTGGGATTGAGTGCACCCTCAGCAAGTTCACAGATGACGCCAAGCTGAGTGATGCAGTTGACAAGCCTGAGGGACAGGATACCATCCAGAGGGACCTGGACAAGATGAGAAGTGGTCCTGTGTGAACCTTATGAGGTTCAAGAAGGCCAAGTGCAAGGCCCTGCACCTGGGTCAGGGCAATCCTCGATATCAATACAGGCTGTGGGATTAATGGATTGAGAGCAGCC